>NC_039367.1:125578303-125630706 GCF_003573695.1 Papaver somniferum
AAATAGAAAAAAAAAATGAAAAATGAAAAAAAAATGAAACATCATTACGTTCTTTTTGTTCAATAAGGCCATAAGGAAGAAGAAATTTATAAGTCAAGCAAGAAATCGAAGAGAAAAGTTAATTGTCAAGGTTCTATGAGGTTCGAGAGTTTATCATCAACAGTTGAAGACCGAAGAAGGCGTTGTTTCTGCTGAGCACTATGAGAGATTCGAAGAAAGATAAATTTTGGTTGCTTTGTTAGTCTGCTTTCAATCTGGCACAAAATATTTCTAGCACTGGTTTAACTCATCACACGTAATTAGTCCAGTTGTGTAGCAGATGTCCCTCTCATTTTTATATCTCTCCTAATCTTATCCAGCTATAAATTAGCGGACGCATCTTACAATGTTTATCTAGCTGTGTAGCGGAAATCTCTTTATCTAGCAGTGGTGTGGATGTGTCTCCCCTTTTCTTCAGTCAGCTTTAGAGCTTACACCTTTATTTCTCTGGCATTCTACTTACTTGGAGATAGGTTGAGAATATGTATGTCCTCATAGCTCTTTGGATACTTGTGACCAATTAGGAGTAAAGGTTTTGTGGGTACACCTCTGGTAAACCCTCCGGAGACAACACTCCGCCGCTAGGGACACCTAGCGGTTTAACGGCCTACTGCACGTGCTAAGTGTAGTCTTTTTATCTTTTCAAAAATAAATTTTGCTCGAGGACTAGCAAATAATAAGTTTGGGGGTATTTGATAGACACATTTTTGTGTTTAATTTGATCTCAATACTATATATTGTTGGCACTCGAGTTTGTACTAATTTTGGTGTTTTATGTGTTTGTAGGCACCTTTGGAAAATAAACATTTTTTGGAAAATTCGGCTCGAAAAGTTGGTAAAAGCCCCGGAGGACACGTGTTATTCGGACTCTCACCGTTGGATAAGAGGAACCTCAATTACTAAGGGGCACCCCAGGTCACCCCAAAAGGCATCTGCTATTCGCACCCCAATACAGGATTAGGGGGAGGTCATCTTCTCCATTTGAATTTTGTTTTTGGCGGGAAAATGGAGAACACTTCTGCAGATTTTTGATCGAATTGTTAAACGTGTTCTAGGGAGATTCAATGGCTAATTTTTGGTAGATAGTTGTGATATGGCCTATTAAACACACTGTGGGAGTTTGGTTCGACCAGAATTGGCTAGAATCAGCTAAACAATTCACGGGTTGAAAACAGGGCAGTTCGTGTATATCACGGGTTTCACGTGATTTGGAGAAGATTCAACGTGTTTTGTGCGTGCATGGAAGATCCTCACAGCCTGTTGGAGCGTGAAGGAGTTAAATATGGTAATTTGGAGGCTTGAAAACGCGTGAGAAGATGAAACAGGAAAGAAAATATTCCCATAAATATTTTCTTTACTGCCGAGTTAAAGAGAATTATATGGAGTGAATGAGAGAGATTCGATGGGTCTGTTGGCTATAAATAGGTTGTTGTGGTTGAGTAGAAGGGGTGTCGAGAGTCTGGGGGGCTGAGGAGAGCCAGAGAAGAAGAAATTCGAGTTTTCCCAAACTCGGTTTCTGCTACTGCTGATGAACATGAAGAACACGAAGAACGGACCTGCACCAGCAGTCGTTGTGCTACAGTAATAACGACTCACACCTGTGGGTCGTACATCAGGCAGACTTATTTTCTACAGCGTTTGCGACACAGCTTCAACAGTCTTATTTTGTCACTGAGGGTCGTAGTTCTCTGGTTTGTAACAAATATAATTGTTACAAACCCGGTTTTATTGTATTTCTCGCATTCTCATCATTTGTAAACCATTTTGGAGCCATAATAAATTATTTTGAGAGCATTTTTACTATGATGAGCTAATTCCCTCGTAACCAAGGCAATGGAGGAAGCTATTCACGCAACATAAATGGGTAACTATTTCATTTAATTATATAATTCACCTAATCGCTGCTTTTGCAGAGTTTTAAATTATTTGAATGATTGTCTTAATTATTTGTTATTCAGTTTGATAGGTTATGCTTTGTTTAATCTCTTGATAATCTGTGCTTAAGGTTTACAAATAATGTTTGAGAATCTGTATGATTGATAGTGAATTAAAGATAAAAGAGGACTTAAGAATTGAATAGAGTTTTGAAATATTTATCATTCAATTTTGCATAATAGTGGAATCTAGTGTCTTGGTTACCTCTCGCACCCATTGTTAATATTTTTGTATCCTATTTACTATAATCACAATCAAAAATCTTAATCACTAACTTCGGACTGGACTGTAGTTGAACCCCAATCAGTCTCCCAATGATCCAAGGTATAGTTGTACTCCCTACGCCTCTGATCCCAGCAGGATACTGCGCACTTGATTCCCTTAGCTGATCTCACCCACAACTAAGAGTTGGTACGACCCAAAATCGCAGGCTTTGACAATAAACAAATATGTCTCACACAGACAAGTCTATCAAAGGATCAATCTGTCTCTCACAGAAAATCCCTAAAGTTTTTGTTCCGTCTTTTGATAATAATCAAGGTGAACAGGAACCAATTGGTAATACGGTCTTATATTCCCGAAGAACAGCCTAGATTAATCAATCACCTCACAACAATCTTAATCGTATGGTAGCGAAACAAGATGTTGTGGAATCACAAACAATGAGACGAAGATGTTTGTGATTACTTTTTATATCTTGCCTATCGGAGATATCAAATCTCAAGCCAATCAATCTGATTGTACTCGTACGATAGAAGATTCAAGATCAGATCACACAACTACGATAAAAGTAGTATCGGTCTGGCTTCACAATCCCAATGAAGTCTTTAAGTCGTTAACTTGGTTTTAGAAGAAGAAAACCAAAGGTTGAAGGAGAACCGACTCTAGTAAGCAAACTAGTATCACATGTAAGGTGTGGGGATTAGTTTTGCACAATACTAGATGTCTCCTTTATATAGTCTTTCAAATCAGGGTTTTGCCTTGGTAACAAAGCAATCAATATTCACCGTTAGATGAAAAACTGATTTAGATTCAAACTAATATTTCTCAACCGTTAGATCGAAAAATTAGCTTGTTATACACAAATGAACTGCACGCTTCTAGGTTTGTTAACCGTACCCAAACGTGTACATTGTTGGTTCAAATATAGTTAACCAAAAGATTAACCATATGAGCATTTCATATCAACCATGTTCTTCTTCACCATAACTAGTTCAAATGACTCAAATGAACTAGTTAGAAAGTTGTTCAATTGCAAGGAAATCTTATGTAACTACACAAGACACAATTGAAGCAAAGATGATTTGATTCACTTGAATCGGTTCATGAACTTTTATAGCCACGGTTTGCAAACTGCATTCCTTAGTCTTTTAAAAGTTTAAGTTCAGAAATCATCTTCAGATATATAACCTTCTTAAGTTCGCACACTAGGTTCGCGGACTTAAGCAACCGGCAGAGTTTACAAACTCCAGAAGAAAATCTCGGCAAGAGACCTTCTGCCGGTTCGCGGACTGGGTTCGCGGACTAGTACTCGCGCAACTAGTTTTTCAACTCCAGCAGAATTTCTCGGGATGAGAAGTTCGGCAGTTCGCGGACTGAGTTCGCGGACTTGGCAACAAGCCATTCTTCCGGTTTCTCTTGATCAACAAAGTTCGCAAACTTTGGTTCAAGGAATAGGACTTATACATAAATGTGTTTCCACAACAATGCTTATGTCCATTATTGGTAATATAATCTAAACTCTCATTTCAATCATTGAAACATTATTAGAGGATGTTATATAGTTGTTACACCATTTTTCGTCAAAGCAATTTTCAAGATGATTGAAACATATCATGACTTTCGTCACTAGGTAAAGATAAACTTGGTCGAAGCGAAAAGCTTACCAACACATATTTCGAAATATAAATAGGCGAGGTATACTCGGCTCAAAATACCAAATGTGTATATTCTAAGTCTTATATATATAACATACGCCTTTTTGTCTCAAGAAGTAGGAGATAGAGTATATAGACTTTTGAGTGACAGATAAGTTCAAGTCTTCACATACCTTTTGTCGAGAAGTTCCACCGGTTCCTTGAGTAGTTCTTCTACTTGTATGAAGAATTGCCATGAAGTCCTTGAGCTCAACTACACTTTCTATCCTAGTCCGAGACTTAGTTATAATAGACTAGAAATCAAGACTTATAGTTTTGATCACTAACATTGACAAACATGCTTGAGATAGCAACGCATGCGAGTTCGACCGAGCAATGCTCTAACAATCTCCCCCTTTGTCAATTTTAGTGACAAAACTATCAATACATATGGAATACAAAAAAGATAAAGAAACTTCAGTAGCTCCTATTCCACATGTCGAATCTTCAACATTCCTCGAAATCTTCGTCACTTCCAAGTACTTCAATGATCCCAAAGGTTGTAAGTTTAGCATTATCGCTGTTGAAGATCCGTAGCTATAACAATGAGAAAGCATCGGTCTCGATCATTGTTTTACAGTGTCATATTATTATTACACAGCGTCAAAGTTCAATTGTATCACAACTTTAACAATAATACTAGGTGATATGTATCACTCCCCCTTAGTCAATACTCCATCTCACATGGAAACCACTCCCCCTTACATAATGACCCGAAGACCATATGTATTTGTAGTGTGAACTACATATTAATTCTCCCCCTTTTTTCCAATAAAATTGGCAAAGGTACAAGAACGGGATCATAATGAAATTTCCGTAAGAGACGTTTCATGACTAAAAAGAAAGAACACACATCATCTTATTTAGATGCAATCATATAGCCGAAGCTAATAGCATTCATCAAGGAGTTTAAAGATACAAGATAACCCCTCTAAAATTCCACAGCTGCACACCCCTCAAGATATGACCATTAAGCACAAGTTCAAAAGAACTCTCCCCCATTTGGCGTCATTCCCGAAAGAACAACAAGAGCGACCTTAATTTCAAAAGAAAAGAAGGATTTTATTGGACACCAAAAACTATAAGAATGATTTTTTATATCCAAAAACTCAATCAAATTAATCACAAGTAAAACCCGTGACTAATTTAACCGGTATACGCAATCAAACAAACATAAAAAGTGACCAATTCAATTGTTTGTGCTCAACATAAAAAAACTCATGGAGACACAAAAATACTCAACTAGATTAATTACAAGAGAACCCATAATTAATCTAATTGGAATACACAACCAAACTAATTACGAAAGTAATTAATTTAATTGTCAATTGTTTTGCTCGACATAAGAAAACTTACGGAGCAATAACTAAATAACCAAACAAGATGATTGATTTCGTTCAAAATGCTCAACATAAAGTACCTTACGGAACAACCAAAAAAGCTAATCAAAAATAATTAACTTGGTTGTATCGTGCTCAACATAAGACACATTACGGAGCCTCACAGTAATACATACGAATATGGATCAGGGATGATCAATACTGCAGAATACACAAGGATTCATTCTATCTTCAGTCATTATTTGCATAAAACAATAATAAATATAATCCTTGAAAACAAAAGATTTTAACCTATCTTCCATCAACATAATTGACAATATAGGCTTAACTTTTGTATTTGTCAAAAGTCCATTCATCCTTTTACCAGTACGTGAATACCGAACACGAACGACTTTACTTTTGACAAAGTATAGGACCTTCAAGTTCACGGACGCAAACATACATATCCCATAACAAGTTGCAGTATCACAAATCATAAAGATTAATACTGCAAAAACATCATCCTCCAAATATTTTTAGAATTTTATACCAATAAATCTAAAAAATAACACAAGAAGATGAAAAATAATAGCTATGTGTAGTCACAATCATTTCTATGCAAGCACTAGTTATTCTTCCAACTAAACCAAAAAGAAGACATACTAGGCAACAAAACCTCTATGAAGCATTTCACTTACTTTGAATATTCTTCTCATATTCCCTGTATTCATCAAGCTCATCTTCGATTAGATCAATCCTAGATTCAAGACTATCCATCTTTTCTTCAAGTCTTTTGGAAGAAGATTCGAGTTCACTTTTCAGGGCACGTACTTGTTCCAAGACAAGATTAATGGTTAACGAGAGCTTATCAAACTGTGAGACAGAAGAATTATCATCAGAAGAGGACATACACTTGTCATAACACATCTCATTGTCAGAGGAATCAAAACGAATCTTCTTAGAGGGAAACAATACAGTCCATAATCACTTTCTTTGCTTGAAAGACTGGAGGAGACATGATAGAGAAGGTAAATGAAATGATCATGCAGAAGAGGAGAAACTTCATTTTAAAGGAATGAAGATGAAGAATTTCCAAAAAAGACCTTTTTACCAAACCCTAGCAAAATTCGGTTATCTCCAAGAAAAAGTCTTTTAAAGAACCAGGAACCGTTCATGAACAACAACAAAAAACGGTACTAGAAGAGAATAAACAAGAACCGAACACTCCTAGAGATTTAACAGACAAACTCCAACACAACCCTCTCAAAATAATGATTCTTGCCTAAGAGGGATAGACAAAAGAATCATAAACAAGAAGATTACTGATCATAATTACTCCAATCCAATATAGGACTGGGATAATTTTTGCGAGGCGAGGAATTATCTGTTAATTCAAGTTTTTGCTTATTCTTTAGGAAAGAAGAGTTATGCACATCATTCTTTTCCCTTTTAATCACAGTTTTGAACAACTTGATTGTTGAGTTTCGCAAATCCTGCACCGTTCTAGAAATCATTTTCTGAGGAAAAAAGGATATATGAGATTTCTTCTGCACCCAGCGTTTAGCAGAGCAGGACTGCTTTTGATCATTCGTACTAAGATGATCCTGATTTTCACACAAGGAACCCGAGAGTTTTGGTAGCATCTTGTGCTTTTCTGTATCACCCTTGTTGTCAAGATGACCGGAGAGTGATACATAGTCAGGTGACATTTGCTGACACAACTTATGAGACACAGTCAGAGTTATTCGACATGTCGTATAAGAATCACGATTGTGATTTTCAGCAAAGAGATTAAGAGAACAATCACAGATTTCATCCTCAGGACAATAATCAAGAGTATTCATCCATGCTTTAGTTATCTTATTCACCTTAGTATCTGGACCTTTGGAAGTATGCACACTTTTACAGCACACAAGACCAGTTTCGCTAGTACAGTTTTTCTGAACTCTCTTATCCCCTTTTTGATTGATTGAACCTCTTTTTGAGACTTTCTTTTACTTTTTCTAAGAATTTTCTTAAGCTGTTGTATAAACCGAGACAACGTAGAAATAAAGCAATTCTCATTTTTCTTATCAATCAATTTAGGACGGTGTGATTTTCCATCAGGAATACTAACATGATTACTAGACAAGTGATGTTTATCTCTTGAATTAAGTTCACGATCGAAAATTTTAAGCTTCCCGAAAAGCGTATTTCGCGAAAGGGTATCAAGGTTATTTCCCTCAACGATGGCATGCTTTTTAGATTCGTATTTATATGGCAGCGATTTGAGAATCTTCACCACAATTTCCTTTTCAGGAATAGTCCTACCCAATGCACAGGATGCATTAACAATTTCAGACATTTTGTGATAAAATTCATCAAATGAATCTTGTTCTGCCATATGAAGGTTTTCCCATTAGGAATTAAGGTCTTGAAGCCTAGCTTCCTTTTCGCTGGTGTTACCTTCAAATACAGTTTCTAAAGTCTCCCAAGCCTCTTTAGACGTGGAGCATGAAGCCACATGGTTTCGAAGCTCTGGGGTAATGGCATGCATGATGGCATTCAAACCGTCAGAGTTTTGCTTTGCATCAAGTGACTCAGCAACAGTATATGTACCGATGTTTTTAGGCATGGTAGCATTTTCAACTATAACGACAGGAATCTCATAGCCATTAACAACATAAACCCATGATTGGAAATCACGCGATTGAATAAAAGTACGCATAGAAACTTTCCACCATAGGTAGTTTGAGCCATCGAATACTGGTGGTACGTTTACCGAGATAGCACAACTGTCCATAGAGTCAGATCGCTGCCAACACAGACTTGTAAGGTCTTAAACGTGTTTGCCTGCTCTGATACCAATTGAAAAAACGGGGGTCTAACAACACCACCCAATATTTCGCTTAGCAATCTGTATGGAAAAACTCGAATATACTTTTAAGAGAATCAACAAGATTCAACCAATTAAAACTATATCAACGAGTTTATATCTCTCTCTTGATTTGATTTCCTCAGACAGAAACTGCGAGTACTAATCAAATACAAGGAATAACTTGGATGGTACCAAATACCAATATCCAAGTGTCAAGCAATATCAATCAACAACCGTTAGGTCGGATTCTCCAATTGATTGATCTAACACACAACCTGTATTATTTCAATTATAAAGATAAAACAATATAATGCGGAAATTGAAATAACACAGACACCAGAAATTTTGTTAACGAGGAAACCGCAAATGCAGAAAACCCCGGGACCTAGTCCAGATTGAACACACACCGTATTAAGCCGCTACAGACACTAGCCTACTCCAAGCTAACTTCGTACTGGACTGTAGTTGAACCCCAATCAGTCTCATACCGATCCAAGGTACAGTTGTACTCCCTACGCCTCTGATCCCAGCAGAATACTGCACACTTGATTCCCTTAGCTGATCTCACCCACAACTAAGAGTTGCTACGACTCAAAATCGCAGGCTTTGACAATAAACAAATCTGTCTCACACAGACAAGTCTATCAAAGGATCAATCTGTCTCCCACAGAAAAACCCTAAAGTTTTTTTCCGTCTTTTGATAATAATCAAGGTGAACAAGAACCAATTGATAATCCGGTCTTATATTCCAGAAGAACAGCCTAGATTAATCAATCACCTCACAACAATCTTAATCGTATGGTAGCGAAACAATATGTTGTGGAATCACAAATAATGAAACAAAGATGTTTGTGATTACTTTTTATATATTGCCTATCGGAGATATCAAATCTCAAGCCAATCAATCTGATTATACTCGTACGATTGAAGATGCAAGATCAGATCACACAACTACAATAAAAGTAGTATTGGTCTGGCTTCACAATCCCAATGAAGTCTTTAAGTCGTTAACCTGGTTTTAGAAGAAGAAAACCAAAGGTTAAAGGAGAACCGACTCTAGTACGCAAACTAGTATCACACTAAGGTGTGGGGATTAGTTTTGCACAATACTATATGTCTCCTTTATATAGTCTTTCAAATCAGGGTTTTCCCTTGGTAACAAAGCAATCAATATTCACCGTTAGATGAAAACCTGATTTAGATTCAAACTAATATTTCTCAACCGTTAGATCGAAAACTTAGCTTGTTATACACAAATGAACTGCACGCTTCTAGGTTTGTTAACCGTACCCAAACGTGTACATTGTTGGTTCAACAATAGTTAACCAAAAGGTTAGCCATATGAGCATTTCATATCAACCATGTTCTTCTTCACCATAACTAGTTCAAATGACTCAAATGAACTAGTTAGAGAGTTGTTCAATTGCAAGGAAATCTTATGTAACTACACAAGACATAATTGAAGCAAAGATGATTTGATTCACTTGAATCAGTTCATGAAATTTTATAGCCACGGTTTGCAAACTGCATTCCTTAGTCTTTTAAAAGTTTAAGTTCAGAAATCGTCTTCAGATATATAACCTTCTTAAGTTCGCACACTAGGTTCGCGGACTTAAGCAACCGGCAGAGTTTACAAACTCTAGCAGAAAATCTCGGCAAGAGACCTTCCGCCGGTTCGCGGACTGGGTTCACGGACTGGGTTCACGGACTGGTACTCACGCAACTAGTTTGTCAACTCCAGTAGAATTTCTCGGGATGAGAAGTTCGGCAGTTCGCGGACTTGGAAACTAGCCATTCTTCCGGTTTCTCTTGATCAACAAAGTTCGCAACCTTTGGTTTAAGGAATAAGACTTATACATAAATGTGTTTCCACAACAATGCTTATGTCCATCATTGGTCATGTAATCTAAACTCTCATTTCAATCATTGGAACATTCTTAGAGGACGTTATATAGTTGTTACACCATTTCTCGTCAAAGCAATTTTCAGGATGATTGAAACATATCATGACTTTCGTCACTAGGTAAAGATAAAATTGGTGTAAGAGAAAAGCTTACCAATACATATTTCGAGATATAAATAGGCGAGGTATACTCGGCTCGAAATACCAAATGTGTATAATCTAAGTCTATATATATAGCATACGACTTTTTGTCTCAAGAAGTAGGAGATAAAGTAGATAGACTTTTGAGTGACAGATAACTTCAAGTCTTCACATACCTTTTTGTCGTGAAGTTCCACCGGTTCCTTGAGTAGTTCTTCTACTTGTATGAAGAATCGCCATGAAGTCCTTGAGCTCAACTACACTTTCTATCCTAGTCCGAGATTTATCTACAATAGACTAGAAATCAAGACTTATAGTTTTGATCACTAACATTGACAAACATGCTTAAAATAGCAACGCATGCGAGTTCGACCGAGAAATTCTCTAACACAAGTCCCCTTGGATTACTACGAATAACTTCAAGGCTTGGGTGGGAATCACTCGTCCTTCATCCATCCGGGTCAGGTATTCAATATATACCCGCCTCCAGTCGTTTGTTTCCTCGAAAGACAGGTCCTCTTTCAAAGTACTGGGAAACTCTTTTCTTAGTATCATGACAATGCCTTCTTCCTCGCCATTCAATTTTACTTTGCTCGCCAGGGTTGCCAGGGCATCCGCGTGCTTATTTCCACCCCTACCAGTATGGTCCAGAGTCGACCCCGTTTGGTTCATCAATCTTTGGGCCTATGCCCGATAGGGCGCTAAGTGCGGTTCTTTGACATGAAAGTCTCCATTCACTTGGTTCGTCACGAGCCTCGAATCTCCCTTGACTTCTACGCTCCCCATATTGAGCTCCTTCGCCATTCGGAGTCCCAAGATCAGTGCTTCATACTCCGCGACATTGTTACTACATGGGAACTCCAACTTGAATGAGTATGAGAGGATCTCCCCTTGCGGTGCTTAGAATACTACTCTGGCGCCTCCGACAGTACCATATGATGACTCGTCAAAGAACATGGTCCAGTGATTGTCAATGTCTGCGGCTGCCACTTCTCCGGGTATATATTCGTGCACTTCATCATCCCCTTCTCCAGGAAACATTTCTATGAGATCGGCTATTGCTTGTCCTCGAACTGCATTTGGGAATTGATATTTGAGCTCGAACTCCCAAAATTGTAGTAGCCACCGGGAAGTTCTCCCCATTATGACAGGTTTCGAAGCTAAGTAAGCTATAGGGTTCGCCGCTGCTACTACGATGGTTTCATGTGTCAAAAGATAAGGTCGTAACTTCTGCGTTGCGTATATGAAAGATAAACACGCGTGTTCTACGCGCGGGTATCTCAATTCTGCATCTCGCAGAACTCGTCTAACATAATATATAGGCGATAGCTCGTTCCCTCCCATATCCTGTGCTAGGACTGCGCCTATTGCCGAGCTGGTAAAGGCTATGTAGAGATAGAGAGGGACTCCACGTATTGGGGTCTTAAGGGTCCTGGGGCTGATAAGGCATTGCTTTAGTTTCTCGAACGCGGCGCAATGTATTTCCCCCCATACAAAGGGTAGGTCCTTATTTAGTAGGGGGAGGAATGCAGTAATTAGTTGCGCTAGACCGGGCACGAAGCGTCGAATGTACGACATCCGTCCTATGAAAGCTTGCAGCTCTTTTGGGCTTGATGGTGGTGCCATCGTCGTGATCGCCTCAACTTTGCTCGGATCCACTCGGATTCCCTCGCTAGTCATGATGAAGCCTAGGAATTTTCCCGATGCTACCCCAAAGGCACAGTTGAGGGGGTTCATTTTGAGTTTGAACTTTCGGCATCTCTCAAAAGCCGCTTTGAGGTGAGAGGTGTGATCCTCGGCCTCTTGTGTTTTAACCACGATATCATCGACATACACTTCTACTATCTGATGCATCAAGTCATGGAATATGGATGTCATGGCGCGTTGATACGTGGAACCAACATTTTTTAGACCAAATGGCATCACCACGTAATAGAAGTTCCCGTACGGAGTTTGGAAGGCGGTCTTCTTTGCGTCCGAGGGGTCCATCTTTATCTGGTTGTGTTAGAGCATTGCTCGGTTGAACTCGCATGCGTTGCTATCTCAAGCATGTTTGTCAATGTTAGTGATCAAAACTATAAGTCTTGATTTCTAGTCTATTGTAGATAAATCTCGGACTAGGATAGAAAGTGTAGTTGAGCTCAAGACTCCATGGAAATCATCATACTAGACGAAGGACTACTCAAGGAATTGGTGGATCTTCGTCGACTAAAAGGTATATGGAGACTTGAACTTATATGTCACTCAAAAGTCTATCTACTCTATCTCCTATTCTTGAGACAAAAGTCGTTTTGATATATAGACTTTTATTATACACATTTGCTATTTCGAGCCGAGTATAACTCGCCTATCTATTTCTCGAAATATGTGTTGGTAAGCTTTCGCTTTAGCCAAATTCATCTTTACCTAGTGACGAATGTCATGTTATGTTTCAATCACTTTGGAAATTCCTCTGACGAAAAATGGTCTGTGAATAACGGCTATATAACGTCCTCTGAGAATGTTTCAATGATTGAAATGAGAGTTTAGATTACATAACTATTGGTAGGATATAAGCATTGTTGTGGAAACACATATATGTTTAAGTACTTATTCCTTGAACCAAAGTTTGCGAACTTTGTTGATCAAGAGAAACGGAATGCGGCGTGAGCCAACCATTTGGTTAACCATTTGGATATGAAAGTAATCATATGGCTAACCATTTGGTTAACTATTGTTGAACCAACAAATGTTAATGTTTGGGAACGTCTACATAAACCCAAAATTGGACATTTCATTTGTGTGTAACAAGCTAAGTTTTCAATCCAACGGTTGAGAAATATTAGCTTGAATCTAATCAGGTTTTCATCTAACAGTGAATATTGAATGCTTTATTACCAAGCTAACATTTATTGCAAACCCTGATTTGAAAGACTATATAAAGGAGAACTCTAGCAACTGGGAAACCTAATCCCCACACCTTACGTGTGATACTAGTTGCATAGCTAGAGTTGATTCTCCTTTAACCTTTGGTTTCTTCTTCTAAAACCAGGTTAACGACTTAAAGACTTCATTGGGATTGTGAAGCCATACCGATACTACTTTTATTGTAGTTGTGTGATATGATCTTGCATCTTCTATCGTTACGAGTACAATTGTAATAATTGGCTCGAGATTTATATCTCTGATAGGCAAGATAGAAAAGTAATCACAAACACTTCGTTTCATCGTTTGTGATTCCACAATATCTTTTTTCGCTGCGTCGATTAGGATTATTGTGAGGTGATTGATAATACTAAGCTGTTCTTCGGGAATATAAGTCCGGTTTATCAATTGGTTCATGTTCACCTTGATTTATCAAAAGACGGAACAAAACTCATGCGTATATTCGTGGGAGACGGATTTATCTATTACCCTAGACTTTTCTGTATGATACAGATTTGTTTATTAAAGTCTTCGACTTTGGGTCGTAACAACTCTTAGTTGTGGGTGAGATCAGTTAAGGGAATCAAGTACGTAGCAACCTGCTGGGATCAGAGACGTAGGAGCATAACTGTACCTTCGATCGGTGTGAGATTGATTGGGGTTCAACTACAGTCCAGACCAAAGTTAGTTTGGAGTAGGCTAGTGTCTGTAGCGGCTTAATACAGTGTGTGTTGAATCTGGACTAGGTCCCGGGGTTTTTATGCATTTGCGGTTTCTCGTTAACAAAATTCTGGTTTCTGTGTTTTTTCTTTTCCGCATTATATTTTGTTATATAATTGAAATATCACAGGTTGTGCGTTGTTCAATCAATTAGAATATCCGACCTTTTGGTTGTTGATTTAAATTGATTGACACTTGGATATTGGTCTTTGGTACCATCCAAGTTATCTCTCTAGTATTTGATAAAGACTCGTAGATTTCTATTTGCTCAAGTATATATCAAATCGAGAGATTGAGATATAAACTCTTTGATATAATTTTTATCTAGATTGAGTCTAACTGTCTAGTTGATTATCTAGAAAGTATATTGGAGTTTGTACATACAGATTGCTAAGTGAAATATTGGGTGTGGTTGTTGTACTCCCACTTTTTCAATTGGTATTAGAGCAGGCAAACACGCTTAAAAGACCTAACAAGTCTGTGTTTGTGGCAATCTAAGTCTGAGGACAGAATCTCTGACGCTTACGCATACCAAGATGTCTTCTAAAGCTTTTAACTATGCCAAATGTATTGGGAATACCTCAAAGGATTACTCCTTAGATGATTCTTCCGAATCCCGAGGTAAGAAGATTTTCCCATCTTGTGATGACATATCTCTCTCTGATGAGACATTGGGCACTATGGCAAAAGCTGAAATGAAGCTCACCAGAATCTCAAAAAATTCTACTGAGATCATTGATTTTCAGGATCATGATCAGCTTATTGATGAATTTGAAAAGTCTCTTGATCGAGAACATGAACTCTACAACATCATTGAGTCCTTCTCTAAGAATATTGAAAAACTTCTCCAAGAAACTACTCAACAACGTGAAAAGATTAGTGTTCTTGAGGATATTGTTAAGGAAGACTCAGTTAGAGAGAGACGTTTGATCAAGACGCATTTATAAGAGCTTAACAGGCTTCGTGTAGAAGAATAGAAACTAGAAGCATCCCTTACTCTAGCCGATGAACAGTGCAGATCCTTGCAAAAGGAAAACTCTGTCTTAAAGAGAAACTCTTCTGGATTGCAGTACATGAAGGATCTTCCAGAAGAAGGTTGTGTCAAGAAAGGTTTACATAACTTGGAATCTTCTCATATGGCTATGAAGTTGAAACAGGTGTCGTTTATTGCTTCTCCTCCACGAACCTGCATTTTTTGTGGGAAAAAGAATCACTATACTATCCATTGTTTTTCCAGGAGGAAACAAATTTCTAAACTTCATAATTTGCTTCTTTCCACTGTCAATGGAATAAATAGTCCTTCGACTACTGCAGTGAATCTCATGTTCACAGAAAACCAGAAACCTTATAAATATGATCTCTTTCCTAGAAATCATCACATGATTCAAATGCATTCTAGTGGTATAAATTCTTGTGTTACCAACAAAAGCATTCCCTGTGTTTATAAGACTGTTTCTGGTAAATCTAAGTCTAGAAAACGGATTCCTATCTATTCTGATCCTCTTGAACCAGTTGCAAGAGGTTCTAGATTTAGTCCTCAGAGAAAGCCTTCTGACGGATATGATAAACACACGTGTCTTACTCTTCTGGAATGAAAGACAACCGAAGAAAGGCGAAGAACACGAAGTTCAAACTGTCAGATGATATATACAACTCCTTTCTCGATGATCACAATGGGATTAATTTCCACTCTACCACCTGACTCCAGGTATTCTTTTTCTTGTTTCTAACTTGAGAGGTGCAAAGAAATTTATTGAGAAACACTCAAGTATGTTGTATATTATTTCAGTTTGAGTTTTTTTTTTTTTTTTGTGCTAACGGTCAACAAACGTCCCCGTCCTCCTCTTGAGAGTTCTTAGGGTTTCCAAAAACAAGAGTTTCTTTCTCCTGTTTTCATACACATATGTATATTACTCTATATTGTGTGTCTCTATCCCTAACAAAATTTATATGGAGAACTCTGCAAAATCTCAAGAGATAATGCATCTTGATATGGAGGAAGACGCTCAAGGACGTGAGTCAATTCAAGGTCTGGTTCTAAAGAAGATGCTTGAAAGAAAGGATCACAACTCCTGGATTGATGATTCTGTCAAGGATTTGATTCGTGTTCAAAACGATTCAAAGGTCGAGTTTGCAAATCTTCAACTGCAAATAAACCAACTCTTGGATGGTCAGGCCAGAATCCTTGCTAATCAGAATATTCTGATACGGAAACAAAAGAAGCTCATCATGGACTGCACCAAGGCTAGACAACTTGCTCGGGTTGTTGATCGCAAAGTTAGTGTTCTAACTCATGAACATGGTGTGTCTACAGTCAAGATAATAAAGGAAATAAATGATACCTTCTTTGATGGATTTATTGAAAAATATGAGGTTCTTAACGAACTTTGATTATCTTTATCTGCCTAGTAAATCTTCTATTTTCTTGTTTTTATTAGAAGAATAACTAGAGTCTGGAATAGCCATTTTTGTGATTACACATAGCTATGTCCAACGTTTTCATCTTCATGTTTTTAGATTTATTGATTTAAATTCTAAATTTGTTTGGAAGATGATTTTTGCAGTATTAATATTTATGGTTTTATATATTGCAATATTGTTATGGGATATGTGTGTTTGCGTCCGTGAACTATGACTATCCCATACCTTGTCAAAAGTAAAGTCTTTCGTATGTCGATATGCATGTATTGATAAAAGAATGAATAGAATTTTGACAAGTACAAAAGTTAATCCTATTATGTCAATTATTGATGGAAGAAAATTTCAAATCTTTTTTTTTCAAGGATGATGTCCATTGAATGTCGTTAGCGGATAGTGATGGAAAATAGAATGAATCCTTGTGTCTTCCGCAGTAATTGATCTTCCCTGATCCATATTTTATGTATTACTGTGAGGCTACGTAAAGTGTCTTATGTTGAGCATTCAACGACCAAGTTGATTATTTTCATGATTAGCTATGTTGTTGTTCCGTAAGGTACTTTATGTCGAGCATATTCAACTAAATTAATCATCTTGTTTGGTTATTTAGTTGTTGCTCCGTAAGTTTTCTTATGTCGAGCACGACCAATTAAATTGATTACTTTTGTGATTAGTTTGATTGTGTATTTCGATTAGATTAATTATGGGTTCTCTTGTGATTAATCTAATTGTATGTTTTGAGTCTCCATAAGTTCACTTATGTTGAGCATTTGTCGATTAAATTAATCATGGGTTCTCTTGTGGTTAGTTTAATTGAATATTTTGGATTCAAATTCATACTTGTATGTGATTTGTTATGTCCAAAGAAATCCTTCTTTTCTTTCGAAATTAAGGTCGCTCTTGTTGTTCTCTCGGGAATGACATTTTATGGGGAAGAGTTCTTTTGAACTTGCGCTTAAATTGCCAAATCTTTCTGGGGAGTGCGGCTGTGGAATATTATAGGGGTTATCTTGTATCTTTACAAACTCCTTGATGAATGCATTTAGCTTCGGCTTTATTATTGCATCTAAATAAGATGATATACTTTTGCTTTCTTTTGGTCAAGAAATGTCTCTTTCGGAAATTCATTAGGATCCCGTTCTTGTACCTTTGCCAATTTTATTGACAAAAAGGGGGAGAATTAATATGTAGTTCACACTACAAATACATATGGTTTTCGGATCATTATGTAAGGGGGAGTAGTTTCCATGTGAGATGGAGTATTTACTAAGGGGGAGTGATACATATCACCATAGTATTGTTGTTGAAGTTGTGATACAATTGGACTTTGACGCTGTGTAATGATACTATGACACTGTATAACAATGATTGAGGACTATTGTTTTCTTGTTGTTATAGATACATATTTTCAACAACGATGATACTAAACTTACAACCTTTGGGATCATTGGAGTACTTGGAAGTGACGAAGATTTCGAGTAAAGTTGAAGATTAGGCATGTGGAATAGGAGCTACAAAAGTTAATTTATTTATTTTTTTTATTCCATATGTATTAATAGTTTTGTCACTAAAATTGACAAAGGGGGAGATTGTTAGAGCATTGCTCGGAAGAACTCGCATGCGTTGTTATCTCAAGCATGTTTGTCAATGTTAGTGATCAAAACTATAAGTCTTGATTTCTATCCTATATAGCTAAAGGTCTCGGACTAGGATAGAAAGTGTAGTTGAGCTCAATACTCCATGGAAATCATCATACAAGACGAAGGACTACTCAAGGAACTGGTGGATCTTTGTCGACTAAAAGGTATGTGGAGACTTGAACTTATCTGTCACTGAAAAGTCTATATACTCTATCTCCTATTCTTGAGACAAAACTCGTTTTGATATATAGACTTTCATTATACACATTTGCTATTTCGATCCGAGTGTAACTCGCCTATCTATTTCTCGAAATATGTGTTGGTAAGCTTTTGCTTTATCCAAATTCATCTTTACCTAGTAACGAAAGTCATGTTATGTTTCAATCACTTTGAAAATTCCTCTGACGAAAAATGGTCTGTGAATAACGGCTATATAACGTCCTCTGAGAATGTTTCAAGGATTGAAATTAGAGTTTAGATTACATAACTATTAGTAGGATATAAGCATTGTTGTGGAAACACATATATGTATAAGTCCTTATTCCTTGAACCAAAGTTTGCGAACTTTGTTGATCAATAGAAACGGAATGTGGCGTGAGCCAATTTCGCGAACTGGCGGAAGTTCTCGACCCGAGAATTTCTGCTGGAGTTTGTGAACTCCTTTCGTGAGCTTAAGTCCGCGAACTTGAGCAGGTTAAATCTAAAATCAGTTGTTCTTGAACTCATGTTTATATAAACTAAGGAATGCTTTTGCAAACCGTGGCTATAAAGTTCATGAACCGATTCGAGTGAATCAAACCTTTTTTGCTTCGATTGTGTCTTGTGTAGTTACGTAAGATCTAAGCAATTGAACAACTCTCTAACTAGTTCATATGAGTCATTTGAACTAGTTATGTTGAAGAAGAATATGGTGGATATGAAAGTAATCATATGGCTAACCATTTGGTTAACTATTGTTGAACCAACAAATGTTAATGTTTGGGAACGGCTACATAAACCCAAAATTGGAAATTTCATTTGTGTGTAACAAGCTAAGTTTTCAATCCAACGGTTGATAAATATTAGCTTGAATCTAATCAGGTTTTCATCTAACGGTGAATATTGAATGCTTTGTTACCAAGCTAATATTGATTGCAAACCCTGATTTGAAACACTATATAAAGGAGAACTCTAGCAACTGGGAAACCTAATCCCCACACCTTACGTGTGATACTAGTTTCATAGCTAGAGTCAATTCTTCTTTAACCTTTGGTTTCTTCTTCTAAAAACAGGTTAACGACTTAAAGACTTCATTGGGATTATGAAGCCAGACCGATACTACTTTTCTTGTAGTTGCGTGATCTGATCTTGCATCTTTTATCATTACGAGTACAATTGTAATAATTGGCTCGAGATTTATATCTCCGATAGGCAAGATATAAAAGTAGTCACAAACACTTCGTCTCATCGTTTGTGATTCCACAATATCTTTTTTCGCTGCGTCGATTAGGATTATTGTGAGGTGATTGATAATACTAGGCTGTTCTTCGGGAATATAAGTCCGGTTTATCAATTGGTTCATGTTCACCTTGATTTATCAAAAGACGGAACAAAACTCGTAGGTATATTCGTGGGAGACGGATTTATCTATTACCGTAGACTTTTCTGTGTGATACAGATTTGTTTATTAAAGTCTTCGACTTTGGGTCGTAGCAACTCTTAGTTGTGGGTGAGATCAGCTAAGGGAATCAAGTACGTAGCATCCTGTTGGGATCAGAGACGTTGGAGCATAATTGTACCTTGGATCAGTGTGAGATTGATTGGGGTTCAACTATAACAGTCCAGACCGAAGTTAGTTTAGAGTATGCTAGTGTTTGTAGCGACTTCATACAGTGTGTGTTCAATATGGACTAGGTCCTGGGGTTTTTCTGCATTTGCGGTTTCCTCGTTAACAAAATTCTGGTGTCTGTGTTATTTCTTTTCCACATTATATTTTGTTATATAATTTAAATATCACAGGTTGTACGTTGTTCAATCAATTAGAATATCCGACCTTTTGGTTGTTGATTTAAATTGATTGACACTTGGATATTGGTCTTTGGTACCATCCAAGTTATCTCTCTAGTATTTGATAAAGACTCGCAGATTTCTTTTTGCTTGAGTATATATCAAATCGAGAGATTGAGATATAAACTCTTTGATATAATTTTTATCTAGATTGAGTCTGAATGTCTAGTTGATTCTCTAGAAAGTATATTGGAGTTTTTCCATACAGATTGCTAAGAAAAATCTTGGGTGTGGTTGTTTTACCCCCACTTTTCAGGTTGTATCCGCTGAATCCGTCCATGAAGGAGTACCTCCCTTTTCCTCTAGTTGCGTATAGCATCATATCGATGTTTGGTAGCGGAAAATCGTCCTTCGGGCATGCTCGGTTTAAGTCTCTGTAATCTACACAACATCTGACTTTCCCGTTTTTCTTTGTCACAGGTACGATGTTAGCTAGCCATGTAGGGTGCTGGATAGGCTTGATGAATTTGGCCTTTAGCAATCGCTCCACTTCTTCCTTTATTTCAAGAGCAGTGGCCCTAGGGAACTCCCTGCTTCTCTGTTTCATGGGTTTGAATTCAGGCGACACCCCGAGATTGTGTACTACAAGATCGATATCTAGACCCGGCATCTCGTCATAGCCGTAGGCGAAGACGTCCTTGTAGTCCTTGAGTAGCGCGATCAGGGGTTATCTTTCCTATTTATCTAAACTCTTGCTTATCGTGATAAGGCGCTTATCTTCTTGCGTCCCTATATTGACCTCCTACATCTCATCCACAGTGAGGTCCCCTGGTGTTCGTTCTTCGGCAACCCTGGCGGTAGTGTCTGTCAACTGGTCTCGTAACTCCTCGTCGTCAATTGTGCTATAGGAAAGCTCGGACAAACTTTGTTTTGCGCTCTCATCAGGAGTCTCCGCTTCGTTTATTAGTACATCGGAGTGATTTTACACATTCTCGGACACTCCCTCGGTTAATTGCTACAAACGATACACGTGTCCTCCATCTGGCTTGAAAAGCGCTGAAAGCTGGGTTGCTCCTCTTGCTTCCTCTTCCTTTCTGTTGGAAACACCATCCTGGATGGACTAAACACGGACTTGACCGGCTCCGGTTTTTCTTCCTCTCCCCATTTTGGTAACGGGGTGAGTTGCACTTCTGGGACTTCGTCTTCTTCTTTTGGTGTGTCATAGAAAATGGCGTCCGCCATATATGCTTCCTCTGGGTCGAAGGGGTTACTTGTGGCAGGGATTCAGTACTGCTTACCTGCAATGTTAGTCTTCATGCATTGGTGGTATGTTGACGCGACCACCTTATGATTAAGCAACTAGCCCTGCTCAAGTAACACATGGAATGTAGTATCTTCTTCTAATACATAAAACGACGTAGGCTCTCGGATGGTACCAACCTTCATGACTAGGTTGATGATCCCAATGGTTGTCTGAGCGTGGCCTCCAAACCCTTTCACCATTGTAACTCGCATTCTGATTGCAGACCATTGCACACCCAGGACGTCTAGCGTATGCATTGAGATTAGATTCATGGACGCGCCTCCATCGATAAAAGATCTCTTTAGGGGTTTCCTGTTGATGTACGCCGTGAGATATAAAGGTCTAAGGTGTTCCCCCGGATAGAAGATATCTTCATTTGTGAACACAATCGCCTCTTTGGGGAGGAGACCACAGGGTTTTCCCGCTGCTATAGCCACTATGGCCTTGGACGCTTCCTTGACCTGATCTTCACTGGAGCCGAGTGAGCTTAAGAACTGTTGGGATAACACCGTTTTAGCGAACTGGCTAGCCTCGTCGTCGGTGTTTGCAAATGCTGGGTTCTCCATATCGACTTCGCATACTTCTTCCTCATTGTCATCCCACGGTTTCCAGACGCCTCCGCTTGGATCATGGGAGAGCATCATGACCTGGTGTTGGATTGTTTTACAGCCTTCCGGATTATTCATCTCAATTTCGCCTATTTCCAATTTTTTCTGGAACATCCTCCGAAGGTTGAAGCAGTCGACCGTAGGATGTTGTATCCTGCGGTGGAAATGACAATACCTGGCATCATTTGTGTCGATGGCGTTGGGGTCTGTCTCTGTTGGGGGAAATTGGGTTTATTTGTTTGCTATCCATTGCTCCAATAATCCCATAATTTGTTCTTTGCTGCAGGGCAAGGGTGGTGGAAGTGTCTGCGTACTCCAACCCTCTCGACCATTATTTGCACGAGTATTTCTAGGCATGGTTGATACGGTGTTAACTGAGTTCCGCCAGATGTAATCTGAATTTGGCTCTTCGATGCAGTCGACGATTCTTGCGGATGCTTCTTCCAGTTCTACGAATGTGGGAAAGCGAAAGTTGACCAAGCTCTTTGTTTGTACCGTCAATAAATTTGTCGTGAAGCCCGCTAGTCAAAGTCCGTTATGCCTGTCAACCAGTCAATGCCATTTCTTCCAGAGAGTCATGCAGGGAAATTTAATATGATTTATGGCGGGAGGCATGCAGGGAAATTTAATATGATTTATGGCAGGAGGCATACAGGAAAATTTAATATAATTTATGGTATGAAGGCATGCAAGGAAACTAAATACAATCTATGGCCAGGAGACATGCATGGCATGGACAGGAGGCATGCAGGGGAACTTAATGCAATTTATGTTTACCTCATAATGAGGGTAAAACTCTAATTCGGAATTGTATAAATAAAGGGAATTGTAATCTTAGAAAGGGGCCTAGCTAGGAGAGAAAAAATCCATTGTGATTCTAGTATCAATAAAATACCACCCCTCAAGGGGATTCTTCCGTGTATGTAGGCAAATCATGCCGAACCACGTTAAATTTGTGTCTGTCATTCTTGACTATTTTCTGTTATTAGCCCTATTTCCGTCAACAACACCAAAATCATCGTGTTTAGTGCCTGGAAATATTTCTGGGTGCAAACACTCTTCTTAAAGGATGGAGTCATTCCTCGTACACAAATTTCCACTAGCGCTTCCTCCCTGACATCTTCTTGGCAGTCCAAGGTGAGAAGACGAAACCTGGCAATGTACTTTCCTATCTCCTCGCCTGGGCGCTGATTACATTTGCTCAAGTCTATAGTTGTGACCTTCCATTTTGCTGAATATAATTTTCTGAGGAAGAGCGTGGACATGGTCGACCACGAGCCAATGCTTCCCGATTTTAGGTTATCGTACCAAGTGAATGCCGTATCAGTTAACGACTTTGGGAATTCTCTAAGACATAATTTCCCGTCAGTCGCGCGATCGTTCATAATGGATAGGAATCGAATGAGGTGTTCCCTTGCGTTGCCCTGGACATTGTAGACCTTGAATTTTGGCGAAGTGTAATCCTTAAGGTACTGATACTTTGTGATCTCGGAAGAGTAAGGACTCGCCATGAAATTATAGTTATTGATAGACGCATTTATGTGTCTATTTTGTCCTCAATGTTTCGTATTGTTAGTACTCGTTTTCGTACTTATTATGGTGTTTTGTGTGTTTGTAGGTATTTTTTTGGAAATAAATATTGTTGGAAAATTCGGCTCGAAAAAGTTGCTCGGAGCACCCAGGAGGGAAATTGCTATACAGACCCCCGCTTTTGTTAAGGGGCACCCACGGCTATGCGTAGCCCATATTTGTCATTAGCACCCACTGGATATGCGGCACCCAAGATGTTGGATAAGGGCACACCTTCTCCTTTGTTCAAATTTGAAAATGGCGGGAATTTGAGACAGTTGCTGCGTGACTGCATGGATCCAATTTGGCAGAGTTCTAGTCAGAGATTTTGTCTAGAATTGATTGGGAATATTTTGTAGTATCCTAACAGGATTGGTAAGTCTTATGGAGTCGAAGAAAAACAAGGATTCTGTAACAGTGTTTGCAACAACTATAAACGTTGCAAACACACGATTTTCATCATTTTCTTCATTTCATCTTTGTAAACACCCTTTGAGCAATAATAATGATTTTTGAGCGTGTTTCCAACATGATGATGAGCTAATTCTCCCACAACCAAGGCAATGAGGAATCTATTTACGCATGAATAATTGGTAATTATTTATTTTCTCTAATTTATAATTTATAATTCACTCAATCACTGCTTTTGCAGAGTTTTTAATTGTTTGCATAATTTTCTTCATTAATTGTGATTCAATTAGATAGGTTATACTTTTTTTAGATAATCTATGCTTAGGGGATACAATTAATATTTGGGAATTTGCCTGATTGTATGTGAATTTAGAAATAACGGATTTAAAAGATAATTAGAGCTTTGGATTATTTACCATAACTTATTCATGTGTAATAGTGGAATCAGTGTCTTGGTTATTCCTAATATCTTGAAATCAAATCTTGTGTTAAGTTTTCTTTATTTTTAAGTTTTTATTAAGTCTAAAATCTTTTGCTTTCACAAGCCTCAACGAACTTATTACTACAACATTATTGAGATTACATCAGTTATCTTGCTTTACAACCCTATAATTCATCTCTAAGTATCTTTCCATCGCCTCATGCGTCATAGATACAGGTTCTTCTTCCTTTCCCTCCGAGTTCTCTATTGTTTCTTTGGCACTCCTCTCGGCGTTGGCTGCCTTCATGAGTTTTCTCAATTCTTGTTCTCTGCGTGTGTGGTCTTCTAGATCCTTCTGCATCTCTTTGAGGGAAGGATGGATGGGAGGCGCTTCATCAGTTTCATGCTGTTTATCTTCTTCGCGCGTGGTACCTGGTTTTCTTACTTGTGTGATTGGGTCCGACACTATCCCTACTATGTCGCCTTCTGGGTTAAGTGGGGGAATGTTTGGATTCTCTATCGCGCCTGAGATGGCGCCTTCGTGTCATGGTGATCTAGGCACGAGCCTCCGGTTGTGGTCGCCAAATGTTGATGGGTGAATTCGTGTTTAGGTCCTACCCGTCCTAGCCACACCAAATGACCTCACTATACCAAGAATAGTAAGAGAGAGAGTTGTCTTTCCATTGTACCTTGTCCTTCTTTATATAGACTTTCCAAAAGCCCCTTTCTTTTATGACATCATGCCATGTGTCCAAGACTTCTTTAATTACTACTAATGCATCCTTTCTCTAATAAAACCTCTTACTTTCCTATTAATTCCCCCTTATCCTTTACATCTAATAGACACTTTCTTGGTGGACTTGGTATTGTGTCCCCAAGTCCCCACGTCTCATGTTGGGTTTGCCTCCCTTTTGGGGGCACACTAGCTCGGCTAAGGGGTGATATTTTTTTGTATCAACATAACTTAACAAAACCATTCCGGAGGAATGATTGAAACTTTACATATCTAAACAAACTATTAATTCAACAGTTAGAAATCCAACATTTTTTGTCCAAAGTACGAAAACATGTCCCATAAACCTTAAAAAAAACATTTGTCCAACCATTAACCTTAACATTTGTCTACCACAACATAAAGAAATAAACTAGAAATGCATTCATTCACCGCCACGACCCCGTTTAGCATTATCACGACCACCACCACCACCACTACCACCACCACGGGTACGAGTCCTCTTTTTTTTCAGCATTCATCTTGGCTTGTGCTTCCCTCTTTAGTTCATCATTAGCTTGCTCCCACAATTCGTCGGCATCCTCATTGTAAACATTGCTAGCATAGTCAATGTGCTTAGTTTGCTCTTCAATCGACAAAGGCTGTCCTCTTTCTCTCGCGCAACACATCATCTTCACAGGGGTCTTAAAATTCTCCTTCTATTTTCAATTAAACAACAAACAATTAATAGACTAATTCGATAATGTAATCTTAAAACAATAAGAGCAAGTCTAAAATACTTACAAAGCTCTTAAGACTTGTTGCTAGGTCTTTTGGTGGAATCTTCCTCCTACGAGCCGGTTGTTGTTCAACAGTCTGTTCCCTAATCACAGTAGGATGAGCCCAACCCAAGTGCCACGACATGTAATTTTCATTATCTTCATGACCTTTGGTCACCTCGTCCAAAAGACTTGTATCGACTTTATGGTCACTTCTATTGTTCTAATGTTCTTTACCTGGTGCTGGAGCGTAACGGACGTCAATACTTTTTTGGGATGTGGCGCATGCTTCCATCTCCACTTCAAAGAACGGTTCTTCATCGAGATGGGTTCTTCTTGGACGTAATCCACTTATCGGATTATCCGATGTGTATCGTACGTTAAAAATCCATGGGTGTACAACAAGGGACCGTAGTAGAATGCAACATCATCTCTCCTTTGAATTAAACCTTGATTTCTAGCATCTCGATACGGATCAAATATTAACTCATCCACAGTCAATTTGTCCAAGGTGATTTGCACGTTGATAAGATGCTGCGGAATATCCTTCTCCTAAGCACCCTTAAAACTGTATCTTTGTCCTCTTGGCTTATTAATCGCAATCTTATCATTCACTTTGACGTGGGGGTTGGCTTTCACCAAAGTAGGGAAGTACTCATATATCCAAACCTATGCAAACACAAAGTTTAGTAAGAATCTTATCTTACAAGCATTTTGAAAGTATAAATGATTTAGACAATAAAATTACCTGGAAGAGACATATATTTCCGTTAACTTACGCAGTGAGTGCCCTTGAAGCCTTTGTCAAATCATTGTTCAAGAAGGCGACCACCGCAGTACCCCAAGAATACTCATGTATCTGATCAAAGGGATGCAATAGTTGAATATACTTGGCGTCGACCATGCTTCCGGAACTGTCGGGGAAGATACATTTGCCCAGGATGTATAGAAAATAAGCTGACGCGGTAGCATTGATTCGCACCAAGTCCACCCTTCCTTCCTTATCATAGATTTCCTTGGTCCCAGAGAATGTGTCCCTCAACTTCTTCAGATTAAACTTCTTTCTTATATAACCATCCTTCATCACAAGCATAGACTCCGTCTCAATCTGATCCCAATCGAACAAAATGTTGGTCAATTCGAAGATCTTTTCCTAAGTAATGCCATCATCGAAGCCATCATTGATTGCTTTTCCCTCAACCTCGAGGCCTAGAATTTGATGAGAATCATCGGGAGTTATTTCCATCTCACCGAATGAGAATAAAATTGTATCAATCTCTCCGTAGAACCTCTCACAGAATGCAGATACGGTAACTCTATCATACTCAATAATCGAACTCTCCACCGCAGGCCACAACCCAGAGTTCTTGACAATCTCTTGCACCTCGTCACATTCCTTGGCAAGTGGCCATTTCTTAATCACTGAACATGAATCTTGGAGCCTCAAGAGACGGATGGCATGCTTGTGATCCTAGATACCAAAAACACAAAATGAAAAGAAATACAAACACTTGAAGCAAATTTAAGATAAATACACTTAAATAAAAAACAAAAACGGATTGAGATTACTTACGAAAGTATTTTGGATTTCACATGCCCATGAGTCTTTGTATCCAAAAAGAACATGTGCACCATCTTCTGCGGTCCCCTTTAGAGTCTCACCTGTTTCAGTGTAACCTTCAAGTGAGAGGGAGGCATGTGGGAATCAGTTGGCAAGGTCGTGGAAGCTTTCCGACTAACCCTAACTATGAAAAGTCGGCAAGGTCGTGGAAGCCTAGCGGTTTCCCTTTCGATTCACAAAACAAGTTTATGAATTGTACTTCGTTTAAACGAATGTAAAACGTTGTTTCCTACGACGAAATCTTCACCCATAACCATACATAATCACAATAGCATTCATACGATTATGTCGATGTCTTATATACGAAGTTCGAAAAATAGGCGATATACTTTGTATTATAATTCCTTAATACTATGTCTAACTAGAGTATAATCATTCATAGCTTCGCAGTTATGTTTTCAATATAGCACGACTTGAAAGATACGTTAGGAATGAAACAATTCAAGTCAAATATTACTAACCTCAAGAGGAAGGATGATGTCGTCGATGTAGCTCTTTACTTCTTCGCATTCTTCAAGTCTTCGAGTAATACTTGTAAGTCTCATATCCTAATAACTTTCTAGCTAACCTATACGAAGTTGACTCTAGTAAATAATCAAGCGACTCTTTAAATGAGTTTTGGTTCACTAAAATATGACAACCAAACTTGACATACCAACGCTTGGTGGGTTCAACTGAGCAATGCTCTAACATAATATCAATTAGATATGGAACAATTCCAAACTTGCAAAAAACAACAAAGCTAAGAAAACAAAAAACAAAAAACTTCTTTCCCTAAAGCCTGAGGTGTGCACAATCTTGTCTCTTTTGATCAGGCACATGAGACAAGATGCACCAAACAACACAATCAAGTTGTGTTGTGGTGAACAACAATTTGTCGATCCACCATAACCTCTTTGAAAGGTGTTGATGGTGGATTTTAGACAAAGGTCAAAATCGTAAAATCATGATACTGCATGTTTCTGACCCGGATTCAGGAACGCATGCGACGATTCATATTTTACGATTCGTGAACCGTTTCACGAGCTCTGATCGAGTTCCTCTCAGAGCCATGATGAATATGATTCTTGAAAGGCCTCACAGCTGAGCATTCGATGATGTGCATTTCATCATGACCTCTCTAAGTAGAATAACATAATTGGGCAGTTCTCCGTATGATTGAGAACTTAATTCGTTAAGGATGTCGGCGACACTCGTTGTTCCCTAACTACATATAAACTTGCCTCTACATAGAAGAACGATTGGGCGGTTCTCCGTAAGATTGAGAGCAATAACGCCTTCAGGACGTCGGTGATACTCACTGTTCCCTGACTATATAGAGAGACCGTGTATAGATCCAGGCGGTTCTCCGTAAGATTGAGAGCATTAACGCCTTCAGGACTTCGGCAACACTCGTTGTTTCTTGACTATGCACCTTCCAGAACGGGTATGACGCTTTGACTGGCTAATATCCCTTCTGCAATAGATTAATTCTACCGTGACATTCACCACTGAATTCCTAGAAGATAATCTATTTTATCTCATTACTCCGATTTCATGATCGAATCCACGGTTGATCTCATGGAATAGTAATAGATAATTTCATTACTTCGATTCTGTTGTCGAATCCACGATCCCATGGAATGGTAATACTCGTTTTATTATTCCGAATTCATGGTCGAATCCATGGCTGATCCTATGGATTGATAATAAATAACTACTCATTTTTATTACTCAGTTTCATGAACTAGTAATAAATACTCAACAACCGGGCATCTGGACTATCACTGAGTAAGCCACATAAAATTGTGCAAGTGTACTCAACAATGATGCACGAACGAGTACCCAAATGCACGAACGAGTATTCAAAAATATGGACAAATGAGAAATCCTACACGGTCATGCCGCCGTGGCCGGTCCCCCGTGCCCTTTTTCCTTTATTTTAATTATGTTATTATTTTCATGAACTCATGAAAACTCCTTATTCTAGCAATTTTCCTTGTTTGAGCAAAACTCATGGTTTCTCCATATTTTCACGGTTTCATGAAAAATAATAAAGATAGGGAAAGGTGTTGCGGGACCGTGCAACCTAGCCGACCGGCCATGCCTTAGTCGTGGACGGTCCCACACCTTACAATCCCTAGTATTTCATAATTATTATTTCCCTCATCTCATGAAACTCCTCCGTTTGAGCAAAATATCATGATTTCTTCATATTTTCTCAAATATTGCTCAAACCATGAAAAATCCAAAAACCCAGATGGTCACATGATCGACTAGGCTACTCACGCCAAATATTAAAATATCATTATTTTAGTAATTTTCAAATTTTGATCAAACGAGCAAAAGTTCTACTTGCTCATTCGAGCAAAATCAAGAATTTCAGTCAAAGATCGAACTCTTCTGAAAATTTAAAATATTGCTCAAACGCACATCAGAAAATACCGAAGCTCCCAGGACTGAGACACGGACATTATGGTGACACGGGCATGCTTCCTTGACCGACCAAGGCCGGCCCTAAGGCTTGCAAGGATCCGGTCCCACACATTCTTATAATTTTGACCTAATTTGCTCAATTGCTCATATTGGGTCCAAACACTTTCCAACCAACTTGGAATTTGCTCAAACGACCATCAGCTGGTACCACAATCACAAAGGTCCAGTTTTATTCCCTCTTGGTCGGTCCTTCACTTTTACATAATTAGGTTTTATCACCTAATGTTCAATCGAGCACTATTTCAATAAATGATGAAACCGTCATTTAATCATCATTCTTTTACCAACTGGATAACTATAGACCTGGTGCACGCTCACTCGAGCACTTGGGGGCCACATGGACTCCCTCATTCCATTTGGGTGGTCCCTCCCTCACTCATGACCTATTTTCAACAATTCATCAATTGACGAATAGTTGATCAAAAATTAGGGTTTTGAACAAACGCTCCACAAAATCATCATTCTAAGCAATTTCAAACACTAATAAATTTATGTTGATCCAGAAATCAACATCTAAATTAATTATATAATATTCGGTAGTCTACCAATATTTTAATTAATATTTTATTGGGTCACGTTACCAATAAATAATCTGTCGAATTGAGCAATACTTGCTCAGTTACTCGAATATTGATCCAACTATTAATATTCAGTAATTTACCAACATTCTGTGATTCGTTGAATTGAGCAATACTTGCTCAGTTGCTCGAATATTGATCCAACTATCAATATTCAGTAATTCGTCGAATCGAGCAATACTTGCTCAGTTGCTCGAATTTAACAATATTTGCTCAGACGAGCAATATCAACATAAGAACACGTATGTTCAATCCATGAATCACTGAGCATTCTTCACTCATGCTCAATTCAACAAAACTTAGACTCACTGTCTAATCAGTCAACAACTGACTAATTAACACACGTCTTTCATGCAGACTCCACGATTCGTGAGACATCAATCATGTCACATGGGGGGATATCAATTAGGGTTTTGGCCTGGCGGACTTCGGCACGTGTATTCATCCACGATGAGAAATGTGAGTAAGTCGTGCAAACGGTTGAAGGATTTAGCAAAGTAGTGGGTGGACGGTTAACCAAGTCTCCGCAAGACCTGGAACTGGTTTCACCACGATTTTCCACTTTCCCACTCTTTCACTCAAGAAACCGTCACACTTACAGGGATCAAGGTGTTTACTATTCTGACAATATAAATAAGTCTCTGCATCCATGATTGAGAAGACAACATTCGTCTACACAGAACTTATCGAGCAATTACTCTCAAGAATTCGTCAATCTCCCAGAACTTATTCGAACTCATCAGTTCACAGAAAACTTGTAGAAACCTTCAACACATCCAAAATCCTTGATCATCATTAATCCCACACAATTCTCAGCTTTCCTCATACAGATCAACCCATCTCCCTCTTTGTGACCGGATTGACTCTGGAACGGCCATTGACTAGGTTTAGGCCAGAGTCCTACAGATTGATCTCTCGAATCTAATCAATCCCTTTGTAGTGCATCTGTGTGAGGTTGAATAGTTTGTTCGGTTGAGGAGTCTCGACAAGACGCTCGTCTCTTCAATTCCCTGAAAAACCAGCGAATCGTTTTTCCCCATCTACAGATTGGCGACCACAGTGGGAGATTAATCTTTCGGTTGCAATCTCACATTTTCACAAAATGGCTAGTCTTAGGTCTGGGTTAGTTACAAATGCAAACGATGCTAGCACTAGCAACAATAACAATGATGGCATTCCAGAAACCGTTCCTGCTTCCAACAATGGTGGTGACACTACTCCTCCTCAAACCAATGTCGAAAATCATCCTCTCTTCGCCCGGCATCCTGAAGAAGTCATAGAAAATCCACCCACCATCGCCGATCTCATGAAAGTCCAGGAGGTTCTCGCCAAAAATCAAACTGATATGGCTGCTACTCAGAAGGAGCTATGCAATCATCTTAAAACTCTGGCAGACAAAATGTCAGAGAAAACTAAGGAAGGGTCAGAAAAGGGAAAAGCCAAAGAAGTCGACCCTGCAGTTTCACCAATCCATGTGGTAGATGATGATGAAGTCTGCAGAACTGCAGAAAATCCACCAGAGAAGGAGTCTGCAGGTTTCATCACTCGTGAAGATTTGGACCGTTTCATGGAGACTCGCGGAAAAAGCAACGTGCCATCTGTTCATCTTCATCAACCTCCATACCCAGCTGCTACGCAAAGGATCCCTCTCCCAAAAGGCTACACCTCTCCAGTGTTCACACTCTACAATGGAACGGGGAATGCTCGGGAACATGTCTCTCGGTTCTTGGAAGCATTAGGAGAGCATGAACACAACCATGTTGTCCGTCTGAAAGAATTCTCGAAATCTCTAACAGGCCGAGCATACACCTGGTACAACAACATTGCACCTGGGAGCATCGCTAACTGGGGAAAAATGGTTAACGCCTTCTACATGAAGTATTTCTTCGTCTCTGAGCAGATTACTCTTTCTGACTTAGGAAGGATGGCTCAGAAGAACAATGAACATCCGAACGATTATGTGAAGAGGTTCAGAGTCCAAGCTATGGATTGTCATGAGCCGAATGTCACTGAACAACAACTGGTGGACTTGTGCATCAACGGAACGATGCCGGTATACAGATCCTTGCTGGAAAATCTCCTGTTCCAGACTTTCTCAGAGCTTCATGAAGCATCCAAATGATCAGCGACTACTACACCAGCTTTACTGGAAATAAAAAAATCTGCAAGGTCGAGGAACCTCGAAGCAACCGATTTTTAGTCAACTATTAGTACAATCCCCAGCCTTCAACAAACGTTGTTGCTGAAAGGAACGAAAGGAAAGCCGATACACATCATCAGAGCGCTTCTTCAACATCCCAGGCTCCTCTGAAGGCACAAAGAAAAGACAACCAATCCTAAAATGCGCAAACCTCGACCCAATATCAACAAACGGGGAAATGATCAGACAGACTCAAAATTCTCTCTTCTCATGAAGGAGTGATCGAGTTACTGGAAGTCTGAGTTCAATATGGTGCAATCAGATTATCGTTCATCAGGAGAGATCCAACTGAAGGAGAAATGGAGAATCCCAAGTACTGTCGCCTTCATAAGTCCATCGATCATCCAACAAGTAACTGCAACATTTTGAAGCACATCTTCAAAGAGAAGGTTGATCCATAATAGCTTCACCTGGGGACTGAAGGATAACACAAGAATCCTCTCCCAAACCTTTACACTCTATGAACAACCAGTCAAAGAAGCATTCCAATCCTTGATTGAGCATATCTGTGAAATTGCTCTATTTGTCTAAGGCACAAAGGAAAGACATGTTCACGACATCGAATTACATTGTGTAAGACGTCCGTCCATCCCGGAAATGCTCCTTGAACCTTCATCCACAAACAAGGAGATGCACGACTAGGGACTGCTTACCACAGTCCATCTCAGAGGAAATGAATTCGGAAGAATGTTGATCGATGCTAACACCGTCATAACGTCATTCCAGTGAAAACCCTCAGAGCCGCAGGCATCAGTCGACAAGAAGCTACTCGTGATCCCATCTCAATCGGATACCTTGAAGGAATGCTCGAAAATGCTTATGGATACATCATTCTTAAAGTGAACATAAGTTCAACCTGGACGGAAACCAAGTTTCGCATAATCAGAAAGATCCAAGATATGACATTTTCCTCAGACGAGCGTGGATCCACGCTGAAAAGATGGGTACTGACAAAGCGCCTTTGGTTGCACATCTCTCCAACAAAGAAAGTTCTGATCTAGAAGATTTGACGGACATTGCATCATCAGAGCACTTGGGGGGATTTATGAACTTTGACGAGGTTGTGCATAGACATTCATCAAGAGGTTCCACACTCCGGAAGTCTCATTCCTTTCATGTTTGTGTCATTTATTTCCTCACATGCTATCCTAGCATGAGGATTCAATCCTGCTAGCAACTCTGCTACTACAAGACGAACGGTAGCTTCACTACATTAGTATTTTACCAAGTGGTTGAATCTGACATTTTTCCGAATCGAGCACTGAGACATTCATTACAGAGATGATATCCAAGCATGGCAAAGAACACTTTGGGCGTTTCTCCATAGACTTGCAAGAGTGTCCATGTGTGCCACAAAATCAGAAAGCTTTGATGTTTGCACAAGTGTTGAATCCCACTACCACAACGAAAGGAATGTTGAATCAACAGAAGATACTCAGGCCGAGACAATCGAACCTAAGACATTCGATGCTTAATGAATATATGCTTCAACACTCAAGCATCGAATAAGCCTTCGAATTGTACTCCCAATCAAAGAGTACACCTTCGATAATGACCCATCTGGCTTCAGCACTAATATCTCGACGATGACACACTGATTCAACATACACTAGGGACTTGATCTTATTGGAAATATCGATTCAAATCTATTTATTGCAATCTGATGTGATTCCATGAAACTTCATCAACGGGACCTCTCTACATTACAAACCCCTGCACGACTGAAGAACTTCCTCTCTTCACCGATCACATTCAGAATGAAGACTATCTACCACAACAGCGTCGACTCACTGACGGAGCTAGTTCGTTGTAATATCGTACTGTTCAGGAGAATTTGGGTTGAACTCCCAGTACACCTTCATCTTAGGGATGCTAAACCCACCAACTGGTTCGTGAATGTAAAGGCTCACTGGATGGAGGAGCAAAGACTATGTCGATAATCATGTATCTATCCTTTTCGGTCTTTGGAGCAACTCTGACCATAGTATCATCATCAACAAGGATATTTGGAGGAACTTCGTCCATGGTCTCAGCATCAACAAGAATGTATGGAGAAAATTCAATCGTGATCTTAGCATCAACAACGGTCTCAGGAGCAACATCCTCATGACAGGGATTCATCAACTAACTATTCTATGAAGCATTGCTCGATGAAGCGGACTTCTCCAAGCATTAATGATTCGTATTAAGATGTGTAGACATTAAAATATGTTCACATGAAAGTCTTCCCAAAGCTTGCACGACTGGTGGGCACAAGCCAAATACTTCTACAAGATATTCTCATCACCTCTACAACTGAGATACAACATACTTCAAGCCATGGATTTACAAAAACGTACCAATGGGTTAGGAATGGGACAATACTTCCTCAAAGAAATATGTTTTTCTATTTCTCTTCTACAACATACCAAAATGTTGCATCAATCGGACATACGAGCTGAAATATATGGCCTTTACCATCAGGTCTACGAAATCTGAAAATTTTATACGGGATTACAAATTACAAATGTGCACGCTTCGTTGGCTGACCTCTGCAACTCCAAATTGAGTGATTCTTTGCTCATATGATAGCTAAGTCTCTTAGATTCAAAATTTGGGGTCAAGAATCGAATTCCGACGTCGTATGAGGTTCTTACAGCTTCCAGAGCATACAACATGCAAGCAGCAATTCTCAGACGGGATTCATAACTTCCATAGTCGGTCGGTGTCCACCAGGTCTTTCCACTGAGTCCTTCATCAAGGTATCTCCAACTTCGACCACCTAGGTATTTACATCAATTTTTCTACCCGGTCCTCTATCTAGGTCTTGCCAGAAGAAGGAAAAATGAAAGGGAGAGATTTAACAAAATACTGGGGACTGATGGTCCGCTGATCATGACGATCAATTTCACAAGTCCAAGACTCGTGGCGCCGGGATCTCCAATGCTAATAATTCATCGTAAAATGAATTCTATCACCGGGATATGCAACCATGGTCATTACATCACCTCCTCTTGAGAGCAACCTCAGTGATGGTCCCGTGACCAGGGTTTCGGAAGTGATGTTTCTACGACTGACAGAAACAAGATGGCACTACAAGCACCATGCTCATGTATCAATCAAGGGTTCCTGATCTCAAATGAAACAATGACATTAAAATCCTTCACCAACCGTTCAAGACACAAGCGAATGGTCTAACGACACAACAAGAGTGTTTTACAACAAACCCGTCTAAGATGATTTTACGCTGCCATGTATAAAACGACGTACTGGGAGCAATTGGTGAAGAATCTAGGGATGGGTCGTATACCATTCTCTTCGTATGGATGTTCTTTACAACATATACAAAATTGATAGTAATTGGAGAAACGAGCAAAATGATGTGGCCAAAACTTTGGACTACGCACCAGCTGAAATTTTTCTAAAAACTTCCTGGAAGTTTACTGTTTCATCGATTTCGACCCCTAAACGTGCTCAAAACTTAAAAAGATTCTTCTATAAAGCTTGGAAATTTCCAGGGCATAAGGATACATGGGTAGATCACGAAAATCTGACATCCGATGAAGATTTTAGGGCGTTTTTACTAAAACGTTGAGTTCTGAATTTTCTGGTGACGTATTTCGGTAAATTTTTTCTTTAATTCATATGGGTCTTCATTCATTCATTCATGAATCATATATCCTATGATTCTATGAAGAAAATATAATATGGGTATTTACTTGAGTGGTCTCTAAGCCGTTCGAAGAACCAATATTGCCGGAGTCATCATTAGAAGCGTTATTACTTTCATGCGGTTTCGGATTTTGGGAATTCTCCGTCTCACCGTGGTCCAAGGATGAATGAGAAGCATCAATACCTTGTTTATCCACAATAATTTATTCCTGGATTCATCAACAACAATTATTATTTCATTCAAGGAGATGCCACGATCACCTGCATGAAATAGATACTTACATCGACTTCTTCATCAGTGCTGGATTCCTGAATTGTTTGCCCGGGAACAAGTTGAAGACCGTCAATCTATGGGGAAAAATTATGAAAATAAATAACAAACCTTGGTCTCGTGATCCTAATTGCAGGGGCAGCAATAGTCATGACACAAAGAGCGCTAACAACTCACCAAAGAAACGGCTGGGGACTGCACGTCATTTGCTAACATCCTGGAGTCCTTACTTCTGGGTTCTCCATCCCGTAGACTTTCTTCCATTTCCGTGGAGTCTACATTGATCCAGGATCTCACTATACGATCATCCTGTGATAAAGCTAATGAAATAACCAGAAGTACAACTCAGTATGAAGGATCTCTCACCATCACTCAGAGGTCCCAGAATTACCATTTCTTGAAGTTGCAGTAGAGATGTCATCTCTGGAAACATCATCTTTTGAAGTGTCATCATGGGAGTCAGTCATTCTTGTAAAGTGGTTGTGACAGATGCACAACATTTATACTTTGAGCACATCGTTCATACTAAGCGTATGATTCAACAAAACAATGAATCATGGAATAAAGATGTTCACATCAGTATCTACAAAAATGGTAACAATCCAACTCTTACCTATTCACAATTTCACTAGCTGTAGTGATTATAATGTCAGAATTTCGAAAAACTTGCTCGTTCCTTCAAACCCGCAAAGACTAGCAAAATTCATTATTCAAAATCATGACTTGATTTTCATAAAACCGCGAACAACCCATGTAAATTTTACTGTGTGAACATTCACTGGTTTTTCAAAAATTGGATAGATGTCCATTCTACGATTGTGAGAACTCACATGCAGACATTATTTCACCATCTATAATTGTCTACTTTCAACAACTGTTCAAAATCAAAACATTGATTTTCAAAAAATATATATTTTAACGTGAAACTCATGTAACTTTGAAAATATATGTATATATATTTTTTCTCCCTCTCGCGAGCATCCTTCTTTAAAACGAGAGCATATTTTCAAATTTTTTTTATGAAAGCTCAGATATCGAAAATAAAAAAATTTCATGAAAGATCATAGACAATTTTTTTATTACTAACAGACGCACGTCTATTCATGAAAGCTCATATATATTTTTGGTTTTCATGAAATCTCATAGACAAAACTTTTATCATTAGACTCAAGTCTATTTTGTTTGTTTCTCAAACTAACGAACGAACAACTGTTCTTAAAACAAGGATTTCCTTTTTGGGTCGGGCCCACAAACGCTAAACCGACCAAAACCGAACGACTGACCAAATAAGCAGTGCCTCTTCTCATCGTACTCATGAGATGACACTTTATCAAACTATCAAGGTCCTTATATGTGCATTTGTTCGTACATGACACCATTGGAGCAAATCGGGGATTCTGAGAATACCTTTGTACGACTGAGTTCAACTGCATGTCTCGTCAACATGAAAATCACCATCTAATGCTTATTGCGGAACATGACTGTCTCCCACTAAGCAGGCGACTTAATGTTGATGGTGGATTTTCGACAAAGGTCAAAATCGTAAAATCATGATATTGCATGTTTCTGACTCGGCTTCAGGACCGCATGTGACGATTCATATCTTACGATTGATGAACCATTTCACGAGCTCTGATCGAGTTCCTCTCAAAGCCATGATGGATATGATTCTCAAAAGGCTTCCCAGCTGAGTGTTCGATGTTGTGCATTTCATCATGACCTCTCTATATAGAATAACATAATTGGGTGGTTCTCCGTATGATTGAGAACTTAACGCCTTCAGGACGTCGGTGATATTCGTTGTTCCCTGACTACATAGAGACTTGCCTCTACATAGACGAACGGTTGAGCGATTCTCCGTAAGATTGAGAGCAATAACGCCTTCAGGACGTCGGTGACACTCACTGTTCCCTGACTATATAGAGAGACCGTGTATAGATCCAGGCGGTTCTCCGTAAGATTGAGAGCATTAACGCCTTCAGGACTTCGGCAACACTCGCTGTTTCCTAACTATGCACCTTTCAGAACGGGTATGACGCTTTAACTGGATAATATCCCTTCTGCAACAGAATAATTCTACCGTGACATTCACCACTGAATTCCAAGAAGATAATCTATTTTATCTCATTACTCCGATTTCATGATCGAATCGACGGCTGATGTCATGGAATAGTAATAGATAATTTCATTACTCCGATTATATAGTCGAATCCACGATCCCGTGGAATGGTAATACTCGTTTTATTATTCTGAATTCATGGTCGAATCCACGGCTGATCCTATGTATTGATAATAAATAACTACTCACTTTTATTACTCAGTTTCATGAACTAGTAATAAATACTCAACAACCGGGTATCTGGACTATCACTGAGTACACCCCATAAAATAGTGCAAGTGTACTCAACAATGATGCACGAACGAGCATTCAAAAATATGGACAAATGAGGAATCCTACACGGAATAGGAGAGACAAAATATTATTAAAATAATAAAGTGGCGCCTATGGGACCGGGCCCACCGGCCGGCCGGTCCTCCACGCCCTTTTTTCTTTATTTTAATTATGCTATTATTTTCATGAACTCATGAAAACTCCTTTATTCTAGCAATTTTTCTTGTTTGAGCAAAACTCATGGTTTCTCCATATTTTCACGGTTTCATGAAAAATAATAAAAATAGGGAAAGGTGTTGCGGGACCGTGCAACCTAGCCGGCCGGCCATGCCCTAGCCGTGGCCGGTCCCACACCTTACAATCCCTAGTCTTTCATAATTATTATTTCCCTCATCTCATGAAACTCCTCCGTTTGAGAAAAATATCATGATTTCTTCATATTTTCTCAAATATTGCTCAAACCATGAAAAATACAAAAAGCCAGATGGTCACATGACCGACTAGGCTACTCACGCCAAATATTAAAATATTATTATTTTAATATTTTCCAAATTTTGATCAAACGAGCAAAAGTTCTACTTGCTCATTCGAGCAAAATCAAGAATTTCAGCCAAAGATCGAACTCTTCTGAAAATTCAAAATATTGCTCAAACGCACAACAGAAAATACCGAAGTTCTCAGAACTGAGACACGGACATTATGGTGACACGGGCATGCTTCCTTGACCGACCAAGGCCGGCCCTAAGGATTGCAAGGATCTGGTACCACACATTCTTATAATTTTGACCTAATTGCTCAATTGTTCATATTGGGGCCAAACTCTTTCCAACCAACTTGGAATTTGCTCAAACGGCCATCCGCTGGTCCCAAGACCACCAAGGGTCGGTTTTATTCCCTCTTGGTCGGTCCCTCACTTTTACGTAATTAGGTTTTATCACCTAATGTTCAATCGAGCAGCACTATTTCAATAAATGATGAAACCGACATTTAATCATCATTCTTTCACCAACTGGCCAACTAAGGACCTGGTGCACGCTCACCCGAGCACTTGGGTGCCACATGGACTCCATCATTCCATGTGGTCAATACCTCCCTCACTCATGACCTGTTTTCAACAATTCATCAATTGACGAACAATTGATCAAATATTAGGGTTTTGAACAAACGCTCCAAAAAATCATCATTTTGAGCAAGTTCAAACACTAATAAATTTATGTTGATCCAGCATTCAACATCTGAATTAATTATATAATATTCGGTAGTCTACCAATATTTTAATTAATATTTTATTGGGTCACGTTACCATTAAATAATCCGTCGAATTGAGCATTACTTGCTCAGTTACTCGAATATTGATCCAACTATCAATATTCAGTAATTTATCAATATTCAGTGATTCGCCGAATTGAGCAATACTTGCTCAGTTGCTCGAATATTGATCCAACTATCAATATTCAGTAATTCGCTGAATCGAGCAATACTTGCTCAGTTGCTCGAATTTAACAATATTTGCTCAGACGAGCAATATCAACATAAGAACACGTATGTTCAATCCATGAATCACTGAGCATTCGTCACTCAAGCTCAATTCAATAAAACTTAGACTCACTGTCTAATCAGTCAACAACTGACTAATTAACACACGTCTGTCATGCAGACTCCACGATTCGTGAGACATCAATCATGTCACATGGGGGGATATCAATTAGGGTTTTGGTCTGGCGGCCTAAGGCACGTGGATTCATCCACGATGATAAATGTGAGTAAGTCGTGCAAATGGTTGAAGGAGTTAGCAAAGTAGTTGGTGGACGGTTAACCGAGTCTCCGCATGACCTGGAACTAGTTTCACCACGATTTCCCACTCTTTCACTCAAGAAACCGTCACACTTACATGTGTCAAGGTGTTTACTATTGTGACAATATAAATAAGTCTCTGAATCCATGATTGAGAAGACAACATTCATCTACACAGAAATTCTCGAGCAATTCATCTCAAGATTTCGTCAATCTCCCAGAACTTATTCGAACTCATCAGTTCACAGAAAATTTGCAGAAACCTTCAATACATCCACAATCCTTGATCATCATTGATCCCACACAATTCTTAGCTTTCCTCCTACAGATCAACCCATCTCCCTCTTTGTGACCGAATTGACTCTGGAATGGCCATTGACTTGGTTTAGGCCGGAGTCCTACAGATTGATCTCTCGAATATAAGCACTTGCTTTGCAGTGCATCTGTGTGAGGTTGAACAGTTTGCTCGGTTGAGGAGTCTCGACAACACGCTCGTCTCTTCAATTCCCTGAAAAACCAGCGAATCGTTTTTCCCCATCTACAGATTGGCGACCACAGTGGGAGATTAATCTTTCGGTTGCAATCTCACATTTTCACAAAATGGCTGGTCTTAGGTATGGGTTAGTTACAAATGCAAATGACGCTAGCACTAGCAACAATAACAATGATGGCATTCCAGAAACCGATCCTTCTTCCAACAATGGTGGTGACACTACTCCTCCTCAAACCAATGTCGAAATAACACAGACATCAGAAGTTTTGTTAACGAGGAAACCGCAAATGCAGAAAAAACCCCGAGTCCTAGTCCAGATTGAACACACTGTATTAAGCCGTTATATGCACTAGCCTACTACAAACTAACTTCGGTCTGGACTGTAGTTGAACACCAATCAATCTCACAATGATCCAAGGTACAGTTGCGCTCCTTACGTCTCCGATCTCAGCAGGATACTATATACTTGATTCCCTTAGTTGATCTCACCCACAACTAAGAGTAGCTACGACCCAAATTCGAAGACTTTAATAAACAAATTTGTATCACACAGAAAAGTCTACAATAATAGATAAATTTGTCTCCCATGGAAATACCTACGAATTTTGTTCCGTCTTTTGATAAATCAAGGTCAACAGGAATCAATCTATATACCGGACTTATATTCCCAAAGAACATAATAGAAATATCAATCACCTCACAGTAATCTTAATTGACTAGCGAAACAAGATATTTTGGAATCACAAACTATAAGACTAAGATGTTTCTGACTACTTTTCTATCTTTCCTATCTGAAAAATTAATCTCGAGCCAATTTTACAATTGTACTCAGTACGATAGAAACAACAAGATCAGATCACGCAACTACAGAGAAAATAGTTGGGTCTGGCTTCATAATCCTAATGAAGTCTTAAGAGAATCGGCTCTAGCTTATACAGCTAGTATCACACAGGAGGTTTTGGGATTAGGTTTCCCAGTTGCTAGAGTTCTCCTTTATATAGTCTTCAAATCAGGGTTTGCAATAGATGCTACCTTGGTAACAAAGCATAAAATATTCACCGTTATATGAAAACCTGATTATATTCAAGATATATTTCAACCGTCAGATTGAAACTTAACTTGTTATACAAAAATGAAATTGTTAGAGCATAGCTCGGTTTACCTCGCATGCGTTGCTATCTCAAGCATGTTTGTCAATGTTAGTGATCAAAACTATGAGTCTTGATTTCTAGCTTACATAGCTAAGTCTCGGACTAGGATAGAAAAGTGTCGTTGAGCTCAAGGAATTCATGGAGATTCATCATACAACGACGAAGATCTACTCAAGGAACCATGGACCTTCATCAACAAAAAGGTATGTGGAGACTTGAACTTATCTATCAATCAAAAGTATATCTCTTCTATCTCCTACTTCTTATGAGACAAAAGTCGTATGCTATATAGACTGGATCATACACATTTGATATTTCGAGCCGAGTATATCTCTCCTATCTATATCTCGAATTCATGTGTTGGTAAAGCGTTTCGCTTTGATCAAGTTTATCTTCACCTAGTGACGAAAGTCATGAAAAGTTTCAATTACTTTGAGAATTGCTCTGACGCGAAACGGTCCGTGAATAACGGCTATATAACGTCCTCTGAGAATGTCTCAATGATTGAAATGAGAGTTTAGATTACATAACCATGTATTCCTTAATCCAAAGTTTTCAAACTTTGTTGATTGAGAGAAACCGTAGGAATTGGCTTTGCCAAGTCCGCGAACCCAGTCCGCGAACTGAAGGAAGTTCTTGTACCGAGAATTTCGGTTGGGATTTTCCAAAAATTCGTTTGCGTGTAGGTCCGCGAACCTAGTCCGCGAACTGGCGAAAGTCTCTTTGACGAGATTTTCTGCTGAGTTTGGAAAACTCCACCGGTTTTCTTAAGTCCGCGAACTTGTTTGTGAGCTTAAGAGGTTTTGATCTAAATATGTGATCTGAACATGAAACTTAAATTACTAAGGAATGTTTTATGTAAACCGTGGCTATAAAGTTCATGAGCCGATTCAATCGAATTGAATCATCTTTGTTTCAATTGTGTCTTGTGTAGGTACATAAGATCTCATAACAATTGAACAACTTTCTAACTAGTTCATTTGAGTCAATTGAACTAGTTATGGTGAAGAAGAACTAGGTTAATATGAATTTCTCATATGGTTAACATTTTTGGGTTACTATGTTGAACCAACATACACGTACACGTTTGGGAACGGTTTTCATAAACCCAGTAAACGTCTCCCCAAGTGTGTGTGACAAGCTAAGTTTTCGATCTAACGGTTGAGAAATATTAGCTTGAATCTAAATCAGGTTTTCATCTAACGGTGAATATGGATTGTTTTGTAACTAAGGAAAAACCCTGATTTGAAGACTATATAAAGGAGACATCTAGCATTGTGCAAAACTAATCCCCACAAGTCTGTGTGATACTAGTGCGCTCGCGAGAGTCGATTCTCCTTTAAACTTTGGTTTTCTTCTCTAAAACCAGGTTAACGTTTTAAAGACACCATTGGGATTGTGAAGCCAGACCGATAGTACTTTTATCGTAGTTGTGTGATCTGATCTTGCATCTTCTATCAGACGAGTTAATCTTTGATTGGCTTGAGATCGTGAGAGTTCTTCGATAGGCAAGATAAAGAAGTCACAAACATCTTCGTCTCACTGTTTGTGATCCCTCGATAAACCGCCTGTGTAGTCAGGAAGGATTGTAGAGAGGTGATTGATTAATCTAGGTTGTTCTTCGGGAATATAAGACCGGATTAACAATTGGTTCATGTTCACCTTGATTTCATATCTTAAGACGCAACAAAAACCTAGGGTTTATCTGTGGGAGACAGATTTATCCTTTGATAGACTTTTCTGTGTGAGACAGATTTGTGTTATTATCAAGTCTGCGATTTTGGGTTGCAGCAACTCCTGGTTGTGGGTGAGATCAGCTAAGGGAATCAAGTGCGCAGTATGCTTCTGGGATCATAGGCATAGGAGTACAACTGTACCTTGAACAAGTGGGAGACTGATTGGGGTTCAACTATAGTCAAGTCCGAAGTTAGCTTGGAGTAGACTAGTGTCTGTAGTGGCTTAATACAGTGTGTATTCAATCTGGACTAGGTCACGGGGTTTTTCTGCATTTTTGGTTTCCTCGTTAACAAAATTTCCGGTGTCTGTGTTATTTCTTTTCCGCATTATATTTTATATAATTGAAATAATACAGGTTGTGCGTTCGTGATAATCAATTGGAAATCCAACCTTTGGTTATTGATTGTTATTGATTGATCCTTGGACATTGGTCTTTGGTACCGTCCAAGTTATTCCTTGTATTTGATAAAGACTCGCTATTGATTTTATCTTGAATAAAAATAAAATCAAGAGATAGATATTAACTCCTTGAGATACTTTTATCTAGATTGAGTCTGACTGTCTAGTTGATTCTCTAGCAAAGTATTTCGGAGTTAGTCCATACAGATTGCTAAGAGAAATATTGGGTGGTGTTGTTAGACCCCCGCTTTTTCAATTGGTATCAAAGCAAGCAAACACGTTTAAGACCTAACAAGTCCGTGTTTGTAGCGATCTGACTCTATGGACAGAGGTGCTATCTCTATTAACGTACCACCAGTCTTTGATGGCTCCAATTACTTATGGTGGAAAATTGCTATGTGAGCTTTTCTTCAATCGCGTGATTTTCAATCATGGGTATATGTGGTTAATGGCTATGATGATCCCGTTGTGGCAGTCGGTGATGTAAACATTCCCAAACCTATTGGTGAATACACCGCTGTTGAGATAACTGCTGCAAAGCATAAATTCTGACGGTTTGAATGCTATCATACATGCCATTACCCCAAATCTTCAGCACCATGTGACAAACTTCACTAGATCTAAAGATAATTGGGATATCTTATAAACCATATTTGAAGGCAACTCCAGTGAAAAGGATGCTAGGCTTCGAAACCTTAATTCCGATTGGGAGAACCTTCGTATGGCAGATGAAGAAACATTTGATGAGTTTAATCACAAAGTGTCTGAAATTGTTAATGCATCTTTTGCATTGGGTAAGACTATTCCTGAAAAGGACATTGTGATGAAAATTCTTAGATCGCTACCATCTAGATACAAGTCTAAGAAGCATGCCATCGTTGAGGGGAATAACCTCTATAATCTTTCCAGAAACACCTTGGTTGGAAACCTTAAGACTTTGACCATGAGCATACATCCAAAGTCGGTAAGGACGTTGCCTTTAAAGCACAGAAGAACACTAAATTACTGGTCAAAGGTAAGAGTGTTCATGTCTCTGAGGATGATCAGTCTGAGGATGATTTTTCGGATGAAGATCTTGAAAAATCAATCTCCTTGACCACAAGACAGTTTAGGGATTTTCTGTTGAAGAGAAGTAAACGGTTTTCAAGAGACAAACCTAAGTCATCAGACAAACCTCACGGTCGCGTACCTCCAAAAAACAGGGATGCTGACGAGGACATGCTTCAGTGCTTTAAGTGTAAGGGTTTTAGCCATTTTTCTAACGAATGCCCAAATCGTAGAAAATACACTGGGAACAAAGGTCTAGCTGTAAAAATGTCTGAAACCTATGATTCCGATGAAGATAGGAAATCAAGTGTAGGCTTCTTTGTGAAAACATCGATTTCGATACTTGTAGCAATACATATATCAACCTCAATGGGTTCGGAGAAGAGGGAAACCCAATCAACTGTATGTCTGTCTGCTTGCACATCTCAGATGCCTGAATACTCTCAAGTTTGACGTGCTCGTTTTGTTCGATGAAGGGACACGAACTATCAAGCTGTTACAAATACAAGCACCAAATAAGGCACGCCAGCAAACTTCAACGAAGACAAGATCGATTAGCAAGGAAGCTGAAACTTGCTCAGAAGACCGCCGAGGTATGTAGGATCTTATCTTCTTCTAAGAATTTGGTTTCCAAGGATAAAATAAGACCATTTGAAAAGAAAATATGGTCAAATCGTTTTGATAGACAACGATCAGAGGATTCCTCCCATGAGGAAAAAGATGGACAAATCGTTGTTCATCGCAACACAACTTGATTGTGTTGTTGGGAAAATCTTGTCTCATGTGCCTGTTCGAAAAGAGACAAGATTGAGTGACGATCTAGGATTCAGAAGAGTTTTTCCTTCTTTTCTTAGTTTTGTTATTTTTTTTCTATCAAATAAAAGAAAGGGTTATTATCGACAATTCTACTCTTTATAGGGTTTTAGAGTTGGGCGTATACGAACCTGTCAATAGGTTTCGAACCCTACATTCCTTTTTCCTCTTGACATCCTATATAAGACTGCTTGTTGAGTTAAGTGATTCAATCACACAAATACAGTTGTTTATAACTGTTCTCAAAGCACTATGTCGTCAGATAGAAAGGATGTCAACATGATTGTTAAGTCTTCAATCAAGGAAAAAGAAAAATCTCCCGTCTTTAAGTCCCTGAAAAGAAAAAGAAGGAATACAAGAAAACCCGGGGCTGTTCCTTCTAACTCTCAGAAGTTATCCGATGTTCTTGATGAGTTAAAGGAAATAAGAAGGGAGATTTATGAAATAAAGACGTTCGTGTCTAAATCTTTGGAAATTCAGAGGACCCTAATTCGACCTCTTCAGCCAAGACAGTTCGTGGGTATTGACACTTATCTCCGTGAACCTTATGTCCCGATGGTTGTCGATAACAAGGAGTTCGGGAATGATAAAGAATTTCTCAAAGGAATTGTTGCCTAGTATATATTATTTTTGGATTAGTTGGAAGAATAAGTAGTGCTTTCAATAGCGATGATTGTGACTACACATAGCTATTTTCGTTTTCATCTTCTTATGTTATTTTTTAGGTTTATTGGTTTTTAAATTCTAAAAATATTTGGAGGATGATATTATTGCAGTATTAATCTGTGTTGAAGTATTGCAATATTTTTATGGGATATGTATTGTTTGCGTCTGTGAACTTAAAGGTCCCATATTGTGTCAAAAGTAAAGTCGTTCATAAATTGATATTCGTATTGATGAAAGGACGAATGGACTTTTGACAATTACAAAAGTTATGCCTATGCAGTCATTTATTTGATGGAAAATAGGATGAAATCTTTTGTTTGACAAGGATAAAGTCTATTATGTCGTTATGCAAATAGTGATGGAAAATAGAATAGATCCGTGTATGTTATCCACGGTATTGATCTTCATTGATCCATTTTGTTATGTTTTACAGTGAAGGCTGCATTGTGTGTCTTATGTTGAGCACGATACAACTAAGTCGATTATTCTTATTGGCTTTGTTGGTTGTTCCATAAGATGCTATATGTTCAATAGTATGAACTAAATTAATCATCTTGGTTGGTTATTTAATTGTTTGCTCCGAAAGTCTTCTTTTGTCGATCAAATCCTTTGACAATTAAATTGATTACTTTTGTGATTAGTTTGGTTGTTTGTATTCCAATTAGATTAATTATAAGATTCTCTTGTAATTAGTCTAGTTGAGTTTTCATGTATTTCACAAGTTCTTGTGTTGAGCATATGAACGGCTATACTAATCATGTTCTATTGGTTGATGTAGTCGTATATTCCGTAAGGTTTTTCCTTATGTTGAGTATGTGAACGATTAAGTTAGTCGTCTCCGTATGATTACCTTAGTCGTAGCTCCGTAAGTTTACTTATGTTGAGCACCTTCAATTAAATTGATCACTTTTGTGGTTTGATTTAGTTGTGTATTCCAATTAAATTAATCATGGGTTTTCTTGTGATTAATTTGGTTGAGTTTTGGATATAGAAAATCATTTCTATGGTTTTTTTGGTGTCCAATTTAAAAATCCTTCTTTTCTTTCGAAATTAAGGTCGCTCTTGTTGTTCTTTCGGGAATAACATCAAATGGGGGAGAGTTCTTTTGAACTTGTGCTTAATGGTAATATCTTGCGGGGTGTGCGGCTGTGGAATTTTATAAGGGTTATCTTGTATCTTAAAACTCCTTGATGAATGCATTTAGCTTCGGCTTTATGATTGCATCTGAATTAAGTTGGTATGTATTTTTATTTTAGTCTATGAAATGTATCTTGTGGAAATTTCATTATGATCCCGTTCTTGTACCTTTGCCAATTTTATTGACAAGAAGGGGGAGAAATATTGTAGTTCACACTACAAATACATATGGTTTTTGGATCATTGTGTAAGGGGGAGTGGTGTCCATGATCGAGATAGAGTATTGAATAAGGGGGAGTGATACATATCACCATAGTATTATTGTTAAAGTCGTGATACAATTGGACTTTGATGTTACATAATAATACTATGACACTGTATAATAATGATCGAGAATCTCGATTTCTCTCATTGTTATAGCTACGGATCTTCAACAACGGTGATGCTAAACTTACAACCTTTGGGAGCATTGGAGTACTTGGAAGGACGAAGATTTCAGGGAACGTTGAAGATTAGACTATGGAATAGGAGCCACTAAAGTTTATCTTTTTTGTATTCCATATGTATTAATAGTTTTGTCACTAAAATTGACAAAGGGGGAGATTGTTAGAGCATAGGTCGGTCGACCTCGCATGCATTGCTATCTCAAGCATGTTTTTCAATGTTAGTAAAACTATGAGTCTTGATTTCTAGCTACATAGCTAAGTCTCAGACTAGTATAGAAAAGTGTAGTTGAGCTCAAGGACTTCATGGCGATTCATCATACAACGACGAAGATCTACTCAAGGGACAATGGAAATTCATCAAAAAAAAGGTATGTGGAGACTTGAACTTATCTATCACTCAAAAGTCTACCTCTTCTATCTCCTACTTCTTATGAGACAAAAGTCGTATGCTATATAGACTGGATCATACACATTTGATATTTCGAGCCAAGTATATCTCGCCTATCTCTATCTCGAAATCATGTGTTGGTAAAGCGTTTCGCTTTGATCAAGTTTATCTTCACCTAGTGACGAAAGTCATGAAAAGTTTCAATTACTTTTAGAATTTCTCTGACGCGAAACGGTCTGTGAATAACGGCTATATAACGTCCTCTGAGAATGTCTCAATGATTGAAATGAGAGTTTAGATTACATAACCATGTATTTCTTAATCCGAAGTTTTCAAACTTTGTTGATTGAGAGAAACCGGAGAAATTGGCTTTGGCAAGTCCGCGAACTGATGGACGTTCTTGTACTGAGAATATCTGCTGGGATTTTCTAGAAACTCGTTTGCGTGTAAGTCCGCGAACTGGCGAAAGTCTCTTTGCCGAGATTTTCTGCTGAGTTTGGAAAACTCCACTGGTTGTCTTAAGTCCGCAAACTTGTTTGTGAGCTTAAAAGGTTATGATCTAAAGATGTGCTCTGAACATGAAACTTAAATTACTAAGGAATTCTTTATGCAAACCGTGGCTATAAAGTTCATGAGCCGATTCAATCGAATCGAATCATCTTTGTTTCAATTGTGTCTTGTGTAGTTACATAAGATCTCATAGAAATTGAACAACTCTCTAACTAGTTCATTTGAGTCAATTGAACTAGTTATGGTGAAGAAGAACTAGGTTAATATGAATTACTCATATGGTTAACCTTTTTGGGTTACTATGTTGAACCAACATACACGTACAAGTGTGTGTGACAAGCTAAGTTTTCGATCTAACGGTTGAGAAATATTAGCTTGAATCTAAATCAGGTTTTCATCTAACGGTGAATATGGATTGCTTTGTAACTAAGGCAAAACCCTGATTTGAAGATTATAGAAAGGAGACATCTAGCATTGTGCAAAACTAATCCCCACACGTCTGTGTGATACTATTGCGCTCGCTAGAGTCGATTCTCCTTTAAACTTTGGTTTTTTTCTCTAAAACCAGGTTAACGACTTAAAGACTTCATTGGGATTGTGAAGCCAGACCGATACTACTTTTATCGTAGTTGTGTGATCTGATCTTGCATCTTCTATCGTACGAGTACAATCTTTCATTGGCTTGAGATCGTGAGAGTTCTCCGATAGGCAAGATAAAGAAGTCACAAACATCTTCGCCTCACCGTTTGTGATTCCTCGACAAACCTCCTGTGTAGTCAGGAAGGATTGTAGATAGGTGATTGATTAATCTAGGCTGTTCTTCGGGAATATAAGATCGGATTATCAATTGGTTCTCGTTCACCATGATTTCATATCTTAAGACGGAACAAAAACCTAGGGTTTATTTGTGGGAGACAGATTTATCCTTTGGTAGACTTTTCTGTGTGAGACAGATTTGTTTATTATCAAGTCTGCGATTTTGGGTTGCAACAACTATTGGTTGTGGGTGAGATCAGCTAAGGGAATCAAGCGCGTAGAATCCTGCTGGGATCAGAGGCGTAGGAGTACAACTGTACCTTGAATTATTGGGAGACTAATTGGGGTTCAACTATAGTCCATTCCGAAGTTAGCTTGGAGTAGGCTAGGGTCTGTGGTGGCTTAATACAGTGTGTATTCAATCTGGACTAGGTCCGGGGTTTTTCTGCATTTGCGGTTTCCTCGTTAACATATTTTCTGGTGTCTGTGTTATTTCTTTTCCGCATTATATTTTATATAATTTAAATAATACAGGTTGCGTGATCATCAATTGGAAATCCAACCTTTGGTTGTTGATTTGATAAAGACTCTCTATTGATTTTAGCTTGAGTAAAAATCAAATCAAGAGAGAGATATTAACTCCTTGAGATACTTTAATCTAGATTGATTCTGATTGTCTAGTTGATTCTCTAGCAAAGTATTTCGGAGTTAGTCCATACAGATTGCTAAACGAATTATTGGGTGGTGTTGTTAGACCCACGTTTTTTCATAAATGCACGTTCATTTAGGTTTGTGTAACCGTACCTAAACGTGTACACCTAGTTGGTTCAACAGTAGTTAACCAAATGGTTAGCCATATGAGCACTTTCATATCAACCTTATTCAGCTTCACCATAACTAGTCCAAATGACTCAAATGAACTAGTTCGAGAGTTGTTCAATTGCTTAGATCTTATAAAAGTATACAAGACACAATCGAAGCAAAATCGGTTTTGATTCACCCGAATCGATTCATGAACATTATAGCCACGGTTTGGAAATTACATTCCTTATTATATAGATGTTTTAGTGCATGAACAAATCAATTTTAGAAAGTAACACTTAAGTATGCGTACGGGTATGCGTACTTAAGTAACCGGATTTCAGTTTGTTTTGGTTTTCAAATTCAGCAGAAATTCACGGACGTGAACTTTCCGCCAGTATGCGTACAAATACGCATACTTAGGTAACCGAATTGAGTTGGTTTTGATTTCCAAAATCAGCAGAAATTCATGGACGTGAACTTCCGCCAGTATGTGTACGGGTACGCATACTTACCCAGTCTCCATCAACCATTTAGTACACCACAAGTATGCATACATTTGGTTCCCGATTTTGGACTTATACACTAATGTGCGAACACACTATATGCTTATATCTAAAGATGGTTACATGTTCTAAACTCCTTATTTCAATCATTGAAACATTCTTAGAGGATGTTATATAGAGGTTATTCACACTCTATTTTTCATAAAAGCGATTTTCAAGATATTGAAATAATAAACATGACTTTCGTCACTTGTAAAGATGAACTTGGCCAAAGTGAAAGCTTACCAACACATATTTCGAGAAATAGATAAGCGAGATAAACTCGGCTCGAAATAGTAAATGTGTATAATCGAAGTCTATATAGCAATACGACTTTTGTCTCAAGATAGGAGATAGAATAGATAGACTTTTGATTGATAGATAAGTTCAAGTCTCCACATACTTTTTAGTCGATGAAGATCCACCAGTTCATTGAGTAGTTCTTCGTCTTTGCATGATGAACGTCGTGGAGTCTAGAGCTCAACTACACTTTCTATCCTAGTACGAGACTTAGCTATAAGTAGACTAGAAATCAAGACATATAATTTTAGCAACTAAACTTGACAAACAAGCTTGAGATAGCAACGCTTGCGAGTTCGACCAAGCAGTGCTCTAAAAATCTCCCCCTTGTCAATTTTAGTGACAAAACTATCAATACATATGGAATACAAAATAAATAAACTTTGCAGCTTCTCTTCCACATGCATGATCTCCTTGGTTCTTCAACATTACTCAAAATCTTCGTCACTTCCAAGTACTCCAATGATTCCAAAGATATTCAATGCAGCATCATCGTTGTTGAAGATCCGTAGCCATAACAATGAGAAAACAAAAGCTCTCAATCATTGTTATACAGTGTCATAGTATTATTACACAACATCAAAGTTCAATTGTATCACAAGTTCGACGATAATACTATGGTGATATGTATCACCCCCCCCCCCCCCCCCC
>NC_039367.1:125630806-125718561 GCF_003573695.1 Papaver somniferum
CCCCCCTAGTCAATACTTCATCCCACATGAAAACCACTCCCCCTTACATAACGATCCGAAAACCATATGTATTTGTAGTGTGAACTACACATTAATTCTCCCCCTTTTTGTCAATAAAATTGGCAAAGGTACGAAAACTAGTGGGATCCTGATGAAATTTCCATAGAGACACTTCATGACCAAAAGAAAGCACATATCAACTTTTTAAATGCAATCATATAGCCTAAACTAAATGCATTCAATCAAGGAGTTTATAAAGATACAAGATAACCCCTATAATATTCCACAACCATACTCCCCACAAACATTTGGCAATTATGCACAAGTTCAATTAAGAACTCTCCCCCATAAAATGTCATTCCCGAAAGAACAACAAGAGCGACCTTACTTTCACAAGAAAAGAAGGATTTCTTTGGACACAATTGTAGCGTCCCCAAAGCTAGGAGCTGACTAATCCAAGAGATTAACTAATTATAGAGGCACTAAGGATCTAAAACATATACTTAAGCATTTAATTAAGAAATCTGTTATAACACATAACCCAAAAACTAGCCCCGCTCTGGAAAAAATATGTACAAGAACTTCTCTAAAATGATACATACACAGTAGTCATTTGGTTTACAAATAGAATATATAACATAATAAATATAGCCGAAGTAAACCAACTAACGGACTCAACTCTTTGAAGCTTCCGCTGCGCAACTCTGATCTGTCTATGAAACTAAAAGTGGGAATGGGTGAGCACATCATCCCTAAAAGGGGTGCCCAGTAGAAATAAGATTTAACTTTCAAGTAATCACTGAAATGATTTGGAAAACATTAGATGTTTTCCCAACACTAAAAGACGACCAACGCACTGAAATAAACAGTCATGTATACAGACAGATTCCTTCACTAATATTGACGCCCTTTCCACGCCTAATAGGGTAATAGTGACACCCGTTCCACGCCTAATAGGGTAATAGTGACGCCCGTTCCACGCCTAATAAGATTCTCGTAAATATAAAGAAGGGTGAAGGAACACATCCTATGTACCACATATGGAAATTCTTATTTCCCACAGGACAATTCATAAAGACGAACAAAGCATTACACTTACTTTCCAAGCAATGGAAAGATTAAAAGAAATAGCAGAACTATCGAAATTCAAAGTTAAACAATGCATGGAAAGCACAACCAGACAATTCATGAGTTTGTTAAACAAAGACTTTTGTAAAAGAAACAACAATGGTTACAAAAGAGTTAAATATAAATTCCCGCCTCTTTTGATGACAAACCACGCCTACGTCGAGATCCACGATCCACTGGTTCATCCTTTGAATCGATTGTGGTTAATAAAGACTAACTGTTAATCACACAAGAACTCTAAGAATCTAGCCACAATGGCTCACACAAGAATCATAGAAGTCTATCTAATGTTTCTAAGCCTATTATGGTTTTACACATCTTCATTATCCATCTCTTTCATATCTAAAGGTTTAATATTTCAATTAAGTTGTTTCTCTAGTCCATTAAATAAGTCTTGTGAATATCTACAACTTTGTAGAAGAAACCAAAGGTCGATTCGGACTATAAGGGGTCCGAACAATCAAAGCATCAAAATTATGCCTAAACCTGAGTCCATTAATCCGACCCATTAATCTAAGGCCTGGTCAATTAGCTCAACAAACAGTCACTAACAATCACAGGTCTACTAACAGTCAGTCGTTAGTCAAAGTCTAAGGTCAAGTCAAGGTCAGGTCGAGTATGGTCAATAGAGTCCAAGGTTCACTGAGTCAAACCGATTCAACTCAGGCTAACAGGTCAACTCGACTCAGTCAGATTAACCGAGTCAGCTAAACAAAACTGAATCAGACTGAATAAGCTCAGTCAGACAAGCCAAGGGTTCTTCCTGCACTACTGCAACTCTAATTCTACAACCTAACTCAAGTTCAATTTTAATCTAACAATACATTAATTTAATCATTCAAATAACTTCAAATCTCATTTACAATTACAAACTATGCCTACCTGCAATTGCAGTTCCAAGCTTTCACAGCAAACACCAATTACAACTCCAACTCTAAACAACACATTCAAACAGACACATCAAAGCTAATCTCATTCTTCCACTGACATAACCCAAGCTCCTCTTCTTTACAACCATCTCATTTTATAACAACCAACTTCATCACCACCATATCAATAACCACAACTCCATTATATATTGATTTCATCTCCATTTCAAACCACACTGCATATCCGTTACCACCAAACTCTCATCTCCACTTTTATTTCGCCTGCACAACCAAAACTGCAACAACTACAACTTCATATGCATACTTTCATTATTTCTTTCCTGTTCATCAAATTCCAATTCAACTTTAACATCACCACTACAACTTGTACCTCAGTGCAACTATCTACATCATAAACACCAACAACCCAGGCATCTCCATCACCACATGCTTTATGCAAACTGTGGGTATAAAGTTCATGAGCCGATTCAATCGAATCGAATCATATTTGTTTCAATTGTGTCTTGTGTAGTTACATAAGATATCATAGCAATTGAACAACTCTTTAACTAGTTCATTTGAGTCAATTGAACTAGTTATGGTGAAGAAGAACAAGGTTAATATGAAATGCTCATATGGTTAACCTTTTGGGTTACTATGTTGAACCAACATACACGTACACGTTTGGGCATGGTTTTCACAAACCCAGTAAACGTCTACCCAAGTGTGTGTGACAAGCTAAGTTTTCGATCTTACGGTTGAGAAATATTAGCTTGAATCTAAATCATGTTTTCATCTAACGGTGAATATGGATTGCTTTGTAACTAAGGAAAAACCCTGATTTGAAGACTATATAAGGGAGACATCTAGCATTGTGCAAAACTAATCCCCACACGTCTGTGTGATACTAGTGCACTCGCTAGAGTCGATCTCCATTAACCTTTGATTTTCTTCTCTAAAATCAGGTTAACGACTTACAAACTTCATTGGGATTGTGAAGCCAGACCGATACTACTTTTATCGTAGTTGTGTGATCTGATCTTGCATCTTCTATCATACGAGCATAATCTATTGATTGGCTTGAGATCGTGAGAGTTTTCCGATAGGCAAGATAAAGTAATCACAAACATCTTCGTCTCACTGTTTGTGATTCCTCGACAAACCGCCTGTGTAGTCAAGAAGGCTTGTTGAGAGGTGATTGATTACTCTAGAATGTTCTTCGGGAATATAAGACCGGATTATCAATTGGTTCCTGTTCACCTTGATTTCTATCAAAAGACGAAACAAAACCTAGGGTTTATCTGTGGGAGACAGATTTATCCTTTGATAGACTTTTCTGTGTGATACAGATTTGTTTATTGTCAAGTCTGCGATTTTGGGTTGCAGCAACTCTTGGTTGTGGGTGAGATCAACTAAGGGAATCAAGTGCGCAGTATCCTGCTAGGATCAGAGGCGTAGGAGTACAGCTGTACCTTGGATCGGTGGGAGACTGATTGGGGTTCAACTATAGTCCAGTCCGAAGTTAGCTTGTAGTAGGCTAGTGTTTGTAGCGGCTTAATACAGTGTGTATTCAATCTGGACTAGGTCCCGGGGTTTTTCTGCATTTGCGGTTTCCTCGTTAACAAAACTTCTGGTGTCTGTGTTATTTCTTTTCCGCATTATATTTTTATATAATAGAAATAATACAGGTTGTGCGTTAAGATCATCAATTGGAAATCCAACCTTTGGTTGTTGATTGATATTGATTGATCCTTGGACATTGGTCTTTGGTACCGTCCAAGTTATCTCTCTTTGATAAAGACTCGCAAATTTGTATTTGCTTGAGTAAAGATCAAATCGAGAGATTGAGACAATAACTCCTTGAGATACTTTTTATCTAGATTGAGTCTGACTGTCTAGTTGATTCTCTAGCAAAGTATTTCGGAGTTAGTCCATACAGATTGCTAATCGAGTTATTGGGTGGTGTTGTTAGACCCCTGCTTTTTATAAAAGAAACAACAATGGTTACAAAAGATTTAAATATAAATTCCCACCTCTTTTGATGAGAAGCCACGCCCACCTCGATATCCACGATCCACTGGTTCATCCTTTGAATCGATCGTCGTTAATAAAGACTAATTGTTAATCACACAAGAACTCTAAGAATCTTTCCAAAATGGCTCACACAAGAATCATAGAAGTCTATCTAATGTTTCTAAGCCCATTTATGGTTTTACACATCTTCATTATCCATCTTTTGCATATCTAAAGGTTTAATAATTCAATTAAGTTGTTTCTCTAGTCCACTAAATAAGTCTTGTGAATATCTACAACTTTGTAGAAGAAACCAAAGGTCGATTCGGACAATAAGGGGTCCAAACAATCAAAGCATGAAAACTATGCCTAAACCCGAGTCCATTAATCCGACCCATTAATCTAAGGCCTGGTCCATTAGGTCAACAAAAAGTCACTAACAGTCGCAGGTCTACTAACAGTCAGTCGTTAGTCAAAGTATAAGGTCAAGTCAAGGTCAGCTCGAGTATGGTCAACAGAGTCCAAGGTTCACTGAGTCAAACCGATTCAACTCAGGCTAACAGGGCTAACTCGACTCAGTCATACTAATTGAGTCAGCTAAAAAAACTGAATCAGACTGAATAAGCTCAGTCAGACAAGCCAAGGGTTCTTCGTGCACAACTGCAACTCTAAGTCTACAACGTAACTCAAGTTCAATTTCAATCTAACAATGCATTAATTTAATCATTCAAACAACTTCAAATATCATTTACAATTACAAACTATGCCTACCTGCAATTGCAGTTCCAAGCTTTCACAGCAAACACCAATTACAACTCCAACTCTAAACAACACCATCAAACAGACACATCAAAGCTAATCTCATTCTTCCACTAACATAACCCAAGCTCCTCTTCTTTACAACCATTTCATGTTATAAAAACCAACTTCATCACCACCATATCAATAACCACAACTCCATTATATACTGATTTCAACTCCATTTCAAACCACACTGCATATCCGTTACCACCAAACTCTCATCTCCACTTTTATTTCGCCTGCACAACCAAAACTGCAACAACTACAACTTCATATGCATACTTTCATTATTTCTTTCCTGTTCATCAAATTCTAATTGAACTTTAACATCACCACTACAACTTGTACCTCAGTGCAACTATCTACATCATAAACACCAACAACCCAGGCATCTCCATCACCACATGTAATATTCATTCCCTCTACAATAGCATATCATCATAACTCCAACCTAAATCCCCACCATCTCATTCTACTTGCACCTGCGATCAAATTCCTAAGCAACATTCAACATTGCATCTCAGGTAAACTCATTCAGCCCAAATTCAGTGAACACCCTTCAATTCCACTCTCCTCAGTAAACTCATTTCAATTCTAACATCATTAACAACTTCATAAACTCAAAACGGAAGTAAATAACTAAAGTAGATTTACTGAGAATAATCAATTACCTCAAGATAACTTTCTTCAAACATCTGAATCATATACTGCTTCTCACTCTGAATGTTAACTCACCAACACATTCAAGACTGCTCAGAACTCATTAGCGCAACTCATTCCATACCCAAAGACTTCAACCCATCAATGGTTCTCAATTAATCCCAATTCAAATCCCAAATCTTCATTAAAACATATCTGAAAAAGCGGGGGTCTAACAACACCACCCAATATTTCACTTAGCAATCTGTATGGACTAACTCCGAAATACTTTACTAGAGAATCAACTAGACAGTCAGACTCAATCTAGATAAAAGTATCTCAAGAAGTTAATCTCTCTTGATTTGATTCTTATTCAAGCTAAAATCAATAGCGAGTCTTTATCAAATACAAGGAATAACTTGGACGGTACCAAAGACCAATGCCCAAGGATCAATCAATAACAATCAACAACCAAAGGTTGGATTTCCAATTAATGATCACGAACGCACAACTTGTATTATTTCAATTATATAAAATATAATGCGGAAAAGAAATAACACAGACACCAGAAGTTTTGTTAACGAGGAAACCGCAAATGCAGAAAAACCCTGGGACCTAGTCCAGATTGAATACACACTGTATTAAGCCGCTACAGACACTAGCCTACTCCAAGCTAACTTCGGACTGGACTATAGTTGAACCCCAATCAGTCTCCCGCTAATCCAAGGTACAGTTGTACTCCTACGCCTCTGATCCCAACAGAATACTGCGCACTTGATTCCCTTAGCTGATCTCACCCACAACCAAGAGTTGCTGCAACCCAAAATCGCAGACTTGATAATAAACAAATCTGTCTCACACAGAAAAGTCAATCAAAGGATAAATATGTCTCCCACAGAAAAACCCTAGGTTTTTGTTCCGTCTTAAGATATGAAATCAAGGTGAACAGGAACCAGTTGATAATCCGGTCTTATATTCCCGAAGAACATCCTAGATTAATCAGTCACCTCTCTACAATCCTTCCTGACTATGCAGGCGGTTTTTCGAGGAATCACAAACAGTGAGACGAAGATGTTTGTGACTTCTTTATCTTGCCTATCGGAGAACTCTCACGATCTCAAGCCAATCAAAGATTGTACTCGTATGATAGAAGATGCAAGATCAGATCACACAACTACGATAAAAGTAGTATCGGTCTGGCTTCACAATCCCAATGAAGTATTTAAGTCGTTAACCTGGTTTTAGAGAAGAAAACCAAAGGTTAAAGGAGAATCGACTCTAGCGAGCGCACTTGTATCACACAGACGTGTGGGGATTAGTTTTGCACAATGCTACATGTCTCTTTTATATAGCCTTCAAATCAGGGTTTTGCCTTAGTTACAAAGCAATCCATATTCACCGTTAGATGAAAATCTGATTTAGATTCAAGCTAATATTTCTCAATAGTTAGATCGAAAACTTAGCTTGTCACACACACTTGGGTAGATGTTTACTGGGTTTGTGAAAACCATGCCCAAACGTGTATGTGTATGTTGTTTCAACATAGTAATCCAAAAGGTTAACCATATGAGCATTTCATATTAACCTTGTTCTTCCTCACCATAACTAGTTCAATTGACTCAAACGAACTAATTAGAGAGTTGTTCAATTGCTATGAGATCTTATGTAACTACACAAGGCACAATTGAAACAATGATGATTCGATTCGATTGAATCGGCTCATGAACTTTATAGCCACGGTTTTCATAAAGCATTCCTTAGTAATTTAAGTTTCATGTTTAGAGCATATCTTTAGATCATAACCTCTTAAGCTCACAAACAAGTTCGCGGACTTAAGACAACCGGTGGAGTTTTCCAAACTCAGCAGAAAATCTCGGCAAAGAGACTTTCGCCAGTTCGCAGACTTACACGAAAACGAGCTTTTGGAAAATCCCAGCAGAAATTCTCGGTACAAGAACTTCCGTCAGTTCGCGGACTGAGTTCGCGGACTGGGTTCGCGGACTTGGCAAAGCCAATTCCTCCGGTTTCTCTCAATCAATAAAGTTTGAAAACTTCGGACTAAGGAATACATGGTTATGTAATCTAAACTTTCATTTCAATCATTGAGACATTCTCAGAGGACGTTATATAGCCGTTATTCACAGACCGTTTCGCGTCAGAGCAATTCTCAAAGTAATTGAAACTTTTCATGACTTTCGTCACTAGGTGAAGATAAACTTGATCAAAGCGAAACGCTTTACCAACACATGATTTCGAGATATAGATAGGCGAGATATACTCAGCTCGAAATACCAAATGTGTATGATCCAGTCTATATAGCATACAACTTTTGTCTCATAAGAAGTAAGAGATAGAAGAGATAGATTTTTGAGTGATATATAAGTTCAAGTCTCCACATACCTTTTTGTTGATGAAGTTCCACGGTTCCTTGAGTAGATCTTCGTCGTTGTATGATGAATCGCCATGAAGTCCTTGAGCTCAACTACACTTTTCTATCCTAGTCCGAGACTTAGCTATGTAGGCTAGAAATCAAGACTCATAGTTTTGATCACTAACATTGACAAACATGCTTGAGATAGCAACGCATGCGAGGTCGACCGAGCTATGCTCTAACAATCTCTCTCATTGTCAATTTTAGTGGCTCATATTCCATAGTCTAATCTTCAACATTCCCTGAAATCTTCGTCCTTCATAGTACTCCAATGATTCCAAAGGTTATAAGTTTAACATCAGCGTTGTTGAAGATCCGTAGATATAACAATGAGAGAAATCGAGATTCTCGATTATCATTATACAGTGACATGGTATTATTATGTAACATCAAAGTCCAATTGCATCACGACTTTAACAATAATACTACGGTGATATGTATCACTCCCCCTTAGTCAATACTCCATCTCACATGGAAACCACTCCCCCTTACACAATGATCCGAAAACCATATGTATATGTAGTAGAACTACACATTAATTCTCCCCCTTTTTGTCAATAAAATTGGCAAAGGTACAAGAACGGGTTCCTAATGAAATTTCCGAGAAGAGACGTTTCATAGAATAAAAGAAAAAAATACATACCAACTTAATTTATATGCAATCATAAAGTCGAAGCTAAATGCATTCATCAAGGAGTTTTAAGATACAAGATAACCCCTATAAAATTCCACAGCTGCACATCCCGCAAGATATTACCATTAAGCACAAGTTCAAAAGAACTCTCCCCCATTTGATGTCATTCCCGAAAGAACAACAAGAGCGACCTTAATTTTGAAAGAAAAGAATGATTTTTAAATTGTACACCAAAAAAACCATAGAAATGATTTTCTATATCCAAAACTCAACCAAATTAATCACAAGAAAACCCATGATTAATTTAATTGGAATATGCAACTAAATCAAACCACAAAAGTGACCAATTTAATTGAAGGTGCTCAACATAAGTAAACTTACGGAGCTACGACTAAGGTAATCATACGGGGACGACTAACTTAATCGTTCACATACTCAACATAAGGAAAAACCTTACGGAATATACGACTACATCAACCAATAGAACATGATTTGTATAGCCGTTCATATACTCAACACAAGAACTTGTGGAATATATGAAAACTCAACTAGACTAATTACAAGAGAACTTATAATTAATATAATTGGAATAAAATCAACCAAACTAATCACAAAAGTAATTAATTTAATTGTCAAAGGATTTGCTCGACAAAAGAAGACTTTCGGAGCAAATAACTAAATAACCAACCAAGATGATTAATTAGTTTATAATGCTCAACATATAGCATCTTATGGAGAAACCAACAAAGCCAATAAGAATAATCGACTTAGTTGTATCGTGCTCAATATAAGACACACAATGGATCCTTCATGGTAAAACATAACAAAATGGATCAATGAAGATCAATACCGTGGATAACATGCAAGGATCTATTCTATTTACCATCATAATGACATAATAGACTTTATCCTTGTCAAATAAAAGATTTTATCCTATTTTCCATCAAATACATGACTGCATAGGCATAACTTTTGTAATTGTCAAAAGTCCATTCGTCCTTTAATTAATACGAATACCAATTCATGAACGACTTTACTTTTGACATCATATGTGACCTTCAAGTTCACGTACGCAAACAATACATATCACATAATCAAATTGCAATATCACAAAATCATAACCATCAATACTGCAATAACATCATCCTCCAAATATTTTTAGAATTTAAAAAATAATAAACCTAAAAAATAACATAAGAAGATGAAAACAAAAATAGCTATGTGTAGTCACAATCATTGCTATTGAAAACACTATTTATTCTTCCAACTAAATCAAAAGAAGACTTACTAGGTATTATAGATCTTTCTCAGGGCATCTACATAAAACTCCTTCTTATTATTGAAAAACCCATTGATTATTCGATCGTTCAATTTCTCTAATTCTTCTTCCACAGAGTCTTTCACCATTTCTCTAAAATGATTATCAGCACGACAACCAGAAAAGAGACAGTTAGAGGAAGAACTTTTTCTATTGATTGTAGACTTCTTCTTTATCATCCTTGAGGAAGTAATTCCTTTGCATAGATATACGTTGACTGCTTCTACTGCATTACTTTTGGAAATGCCTCTAGTTACAGGATCCATGAAAACGTATGAGAATAAGGAAGAAGATAAGAAGATTTAAAAGTGTCAAACCCTGATCCTTGACACAATCTTCCATAGTTTAAGGATCCACAATCAATATCGTTTGCAGGAAATTTTCTTAACAAACAAAGATACATACTTGAGCCACAAGATGCAGAGCCTCAATACTCTCTAGATAAGAATGAGGATGCAGGCGTCTCCGAGCTCAACCAGAGACAAAGTGAGCCAGATGCTCCCTTTGCTTGTCAAGGCTTGTTGCATAAACAGGTTTCCTCCTTCTTATGATTCCGGAAGCATTGGTTTTGCATGCCCTTTGATTATCCAGATTCAAATTTTGCATGTTCTCTTGTAGTTTAGAAATTCTTTTGTTCCTCTGCTTGAACCTCCAACACGTGTTTTGAACATGATTTTCATTTCCACAAAACGAACAAACCGACAATCCTTTGTCTTATTGAAGTTCCTTCTGTTTATCACAACTGCCAGCCTTTGTTTTCCCATGACACTTAGGAACATAGTTGACGATACCTGCAGTCTTGCTCTTAAATCCTAGACCATTAGTGTTTCCAAAGGATTTCTGACCAAATAACATTGCTGATATTTTATCAGAAGTTCCAGATAATCGTTGAAGATCATGTTTGAGAGTATTAATCTCTTTTTCCTTTAGAAAGATGGTCCTGGTGAGTTGATCGTTAAGACAATCTATCTCAAGATCTTTCACTTTGATTAAAGATTCCAGTTTCTTCAATAAAGCTTTTAGTTTAAGATTTTATTGAAGGACCTCTTTGTTCAAGAAATCGAAAATCTATGCGTCAAACTCAAGTTCTGAAACAGATTTTGAGTGTATGGAGGTTTCTGCTGCGAGAGCTGTAGAATTACATCCAACAGACGTATTCAAGACGTAGACACAAGGAGATTTATCTTCCATAGAATCTTTAGAAGCACTAGCTGACATGGGATGTTTATCACGTCTAACGCTCCTCTTTATAAAATCCTTGATCCTTTCTGTTAGCAACGGTTTATTAAACCGATAACCAGATGAACAACACTCATCATCCCAAGATAAGTTAGAGGTTTTACTTGTCTCGGAAACAACATTGAATGAAAATGGTTGAACAAAATTTGGATCACGAATTGTCACCTGTCCACAAGAGGTATTCATGGAAGGAGTGTTGAGGTTGTTCCCTCCATTGATGGCATGTTTCTTAGAAACGTATCTCTTGTCTTCAAATACAGTTTCTAAGATATCTCAGGATTCTTTAGACTTAGCGCAAGTAGCCACATAGTACTGAAGATCTGGGTAACAACCTGTCTGATAGCATTTAATCCAAAAGAGTTTTGCATTGCTGCAAGAGATTCTTCAGGACTATAACTACAAACATCCTTTGGTATAGATACATCGTCTTTTGTATTAACCGGAGGATTATGGCCGTTAACAATACATACCTAGGTTTGAAAATTACATGCGTGAAGATAAGCACACATTGCAACTTTCCATGATGAGTAGTTTGAGCCATCAAAGACTGGTGGTACGTGAATAGAGATAGCACCTTTGTGCATAGATTCAGATCGCTACAAACACAAACTGAGGAGGTATTTAACGTGTTTGCCAGCTCTGATACCAATTGAAAAAACGGGGGTCTAACAACACCACCCAATATTTCTATTAGCAATCTGTATGGACTAACTCCGAAATACTTTGCTAGAGTATCAACTAGACATTCAGACTCAATCTAGATAAAAGTATCTCAAGAAGTTAATATCTCTCTCTTGATTTGATTTTTACTCAAGCTAAAATCAATAGCGAGTCTTTATCAAATACAAGGAATAACTTGGACGGTACCAAAGACCAATGTCCAAGGATCAATAAATATCAATCAACAACCAGAGGTTGGATTTCCAATTGATGATCACGAAAGAACAACCTGTATTATTTCAATTATATAAAATATAATGCGGAAAAGAAATAACACAGACACCAGAAGTTTTGTTAACGAGGAAGCCGCAAATGCATAAAAACCCCGGGACCTAGTCCAGATTGAATACACACTGTATTAAGACGCTACAGACACTAGCCTACTCCAAGCTAACTTCGTAATGGACTATAGTTGAACCCCAATCAGTCTCCCACCGATCCAAGGTACAGTTGTACCCCTACGCCTATGATCCCAGCAGGACACTGCGCACTTGATTTCCTTAGATGATCTCACCCATAACCAAGAGTTGCTGCAACCCAAAATCGCAGACTTGATAATAAACAAATCTGTCTCACACAGAAAAGTCTATCAAAGGATAAATCTGTCTCCCACAGAAAAACCCTAGGTTTTTGTTCCGTCTTAAGATATGAAATCAAGGTGAACAGGAACCAATTGACAATCCAGTCTTATATTCCCGAAGAACAGCCTAGATTAATGAATCACCTCTCTACAATCCTTCCTGACTACACATGCGGTTTTTCGAGGAATCACAAACAGTGAGACGAAGATGTTTGTGACTTCTTTATCTTGCCTATCGGAGAACTCTCACGATCTCAAGCCAATCAAAGATTGTACCCGTACGATAGAAGATTTAAGATCAGATCACACAACTACAATAAAATTAGTATCGGTCTGGCTTCACAATCCCAATGAAGTGTTTAAGTCGTTAACCTGGTTTTAGAGAAGAAAACCAAAGGTTAAAGGAGAATCGACTCTAGCGAGCGCACTAGTATCACACAGACGTGTGGGGATTAGTTTTGCACAATGCTAAATTTATCCTTTATATATCCTTCAAATCAAGGTTTTGCCTTAGTTACAAAGCAATCCATATTCACAGTTAGATGAAAACCTGATTTAGATTCAAGCTAATATTTCTCAACCGTTAGATCGAAAACTTAGCTTGTCACACACACTTGGGTAGACGTTTACTGGGTTTGTGAAAACCATGCCCAAACGTGTACGTGTATGTTGGTTCAACATAGTAACCCAAAAGGTTAACTATATGAGCATTTCATATTAACCTTGTTCTTCTTTCACCATAACTAGTTCAATTGACTCAAATGAACTAGTTAAAGAGTTGTTCAATTGCTATGATATCTTATGTAACTACACAAGACACAATTGAAACAAAGATGATTCGATTTGATTGAATCGACTCATGAACTTTATATCCACGGTTTTCATAAAGCGTTCCTTAATAATTTAAGTTTCATGTTCAGAGCACATCTTTAGATCATAACTTCTTAAGCTCACAAACAAGTTCGCGGACTTAAGACAACCGGTGGAGTTTTCCAAACTCAGCAGAAAATCTCGGCAAAGAGACTTTCGCCAGTTTGCGGACTAGGTTCGCGGACTGAGTTCGCGGACTTACACACAAACGAGTTTTTGGAAAATCCCAGCAGAAATTCTCGGTACAAGAACTTCCGTCAGTTCGCAGACTAGGTTCGCAGACTTGGCAAAGCCAATTCCTCCGGTTTCTCTCAATCAACAAAGTTTGAAAACTTTGGATTAAGGAATACATGGTTATGTAATATAAACTCTCATTTCAATCATTGAGACATTCTCATAGGACGTTATATAGCTGTTATTCACAGACCGTTTCGCGTCAGAGCAATTCTCAAAGTAATTGAAACTTTTCATGACTTTCGTCACTAGGTGAAGATAAACTTGATCAAAGCGAAACGCTTTACCAACACATGATTTCAAGATATACTTTTGAGTGATAGATAAGTTCAAGTCTCCACATACCTTTTTGTTGATGAAGTTTCAAGGTTCCTTGAGTAGATCTTCGTCGTTGTATGATGAATCTCCATGAAGTCCTTGAGATCAACTACACTTTTCTATCCTAGACCGATACTTATCTATGTAGGCTAGAAATCAAGACTCGTAGTTTTGATCACTAACATTGACAAACATGCTTGGGATAGCAACGCGTGCGAGGTCTACCGAGCTATGCTCTAAAAATATCCAAACCCTAACTACCAATTTCAAGCTATTATTCAACTTAAAACTATAATTCATATAAAACTCATCTCTAATTTCATCTTATTCATCTCTAATCGAATTTTAAACAATCTTATGACAAACCCTAATTCTTTGTTTCATCTCCAAGATAGTTTCAGAACTTCAATTGAACCTCAACCCAATCATTCTTCATCTGCCAATCACTCGATTTGCATCTTAAATGCAACAACTCAAAGTCTAGACTTAAAACCCTAATTCAAATTCTCTATAATACCTTTTCTTCTTGTTCTGATTCGATCTCTTGAGTTAACAACATCATCATCAACCATTCTATGGTATTTTCCCTTATCTCTAACTTCCAGAACCACCATATCGATATCTCAATTCATCTACAGATAAAGAACGCAGATAGAAGAATAAAAAGAAGAAAGAAAATGATAAGAAGAAAGAAGAAGATAGAAGAAGAATGAATTCTGCGATCGGGTTTTAGTGAAGATAAGGCCGAAAAAACTTACAAAAGCACCCAGAAAATTGATACGGGCATCCAAGTCGGTTGGGATTCAAAAAGACTATTTTTCCTTTCATGCTAATCTGAAGATTTCTTCTTCGTCCAATATCCGAACTACACGTTAGAGTAGTCTATTCCGCGTAACTTTTCGAGATCTATCCAGCGATACTAGTTTCCTATCTAGTTTGTTGTTAGATTAATTTCTATTAATTAAAATCTATATTAGATAATTGAGTCATTTTCGGCTAAATCGTCTCTTGATCGACTCTTGGCCGGTCTAATAGCGTTGACGAGCTTAAGGGTCTTTACAATAACACTAAGAAACCTGACAGAAAATCAACTTACTGAAACAAATGTATAATTGAGACAACACCTACTGGAATTCCAAACTCAATTGCCCAACAAATCGAGATAAGCACAGGGGCAAGAGTTTTAGAAATAACTAATGGACCAAAACAACACCAATAGACTGCCGTAAGTGTTGAAATGTAGCAGTATCTAATGGTTTGGTGATAATATCAACCAATTTTTGTTCGGAAGGCACAAATTCCATATTTATGATACCATTTTCATATAAATCTCGAATAAAATGGTACATTATATCAATATGCTTAGTTCTTGAGTGCTCAACAGGATTCTCTGTGATTTGAATCGCGCTTGAATTGTCACAAAAGGTCTTCATTATTCCATAATCAACAAGCATTTGTTTCATCTAGAGAAGTTGAATACAACATGAGCCAGCAACAATATATTTTGCCTCACATGTAGACAGGGATTGTGAATTTTGTTTCCTGCTATGTCATGCTACAAGATTCAGTCCTACATAGTAGAAACCCCCTGATGTACTTTTTCTGTCTTCCACACATCCAGCCCAGTCAGCATCTGAATAGGAAGAAAGATTAGTGTTAGTATCAAAGGTGTAAGATAGACCATACCCGACCGTGTGATTAACATATCGTATGATCCTTTTTGCAGCTGCAAGATGAGATTCCTTTGGATTAGCCTGAAATCTAGCACAACAACCAACACTAAAAGCAACATCAGGTCGAGTAGATGTAAGATATAAAAGGCTACCAATAATGGATCAATATACAGTTTTTGATCCACATTTACTCCTTTCTCATCTCTGTGTAGTTTTCTAGTGGTGGGAATAGGTGTCAGTTTTGGATTTGACTTATCCAGACCGAACCTTGAGACAAGATCCTTAGCATATTTTTCTTGAGATAAGTAAATTCCATCCTTATGTTGTTGAATTTGTAATCCTAAGAAGAACTTTAATTCACCAACATTGCTCATTTCATATTCTTTTCCAAGAGAGACTTGAAAATATTTTGCAAGTTTTACAGAAGTTGAACCATAGATGATATCATCTACATAGACTTGAGAAATGACAAAATCTTTCCCACTCCATTTGGTAAACAAGGTTTTATCTGCTCCGCCTCTCGAAAAACCTTTCACAAGAAGAGAAGTAGTTAGTTTTTCGAACCAGGCATGAGGTGCTTGTTTTAACCCATATAATGCCTTTTTAAGCTTAAGGACATGATCTGGGAAATCAGGGTTTTCAAAACCCTTAGGTTGAGCGACATAGACCTCTTCCTTTAATTTTTCGTTTAGTAACGCGGATTTAATGTCTATTTGAAACAGCTTAAACTTGAGAAAACAAACATGAGCTAATAACAACCGAATGGACTCAAGGCGTCCCAGAGGAGCAAAGGTTTCGTCAAAGTCGATTTCGTTAATCTGTGAATATCCCTGAGCGAAAAGTCTGGCTTTATTTCTGACAATTGTGCCAAATTCATCAGACTTATTCTTGAATATCCATTTGGTGCCAACAATATTGATATTGGAGGGACAAAGTACTAGTTCCTATAGGTCTTGTATTTGAAATTGATTTAACTCTTCATGCATTTCATTCACCCAAAAGGGATCGCTAAGAGCTTCATCAATATTTCTCGGTTCTACTTGTGAAAGATAACAACCAAAATTGCAAATATTTTGAAGTTTTCCTCTTGTCTTAGTAGTAGAATCTCTACCTCTAATAATACTGTTGGGATCATGATTTCTTTGAACCCAAAGGTGTCTAGGAGGGACACGTTCTTGTTCAACAGGAGCAGCCTGATCAATGCTCTTCTACTCGTCACTAGAAATATCAGGATCAATAACAGTTGGGATGACTTCAACAATTCAGCAGGAGTATTATCATGATGAAAATTACTAACATCATCAATGATAACATTAGCAGACTCCATCATAACTTGGGTTCTGAGATTAAACACTCGTAAACCACGACTATCAGAGGCATAGCCAAGAAACATACCTTCATCACTTTTGGTATCAAATTTCCCTCTATGTTTTCGATCTTTTAGAATGTAGCACTTACTTCCGAACACTCTGAGATAGTGTAAGTTGGGTTTTCTACCGTATCACAACTCATAGGGAGTGTTTAGGGTTTTAGACCGTAGGTACACACGGTTGATCAAATAATATGTTGTGAAAACAACTTCTCCCCAAAACCTTAAAGGTAAGTTTTTGTTATGCAGCATTACCCTAGCCATTTCCTGATTGTTTGTATTCTTTCTTTCTGGAACTCCATTAGCTTGAGGAGTAATGGGTGGTGAATATTGTTGAATAATCCCCAGTTCGTCACAAAATGCAAACACCTTAGTGTCCTTGAATTCAGTTCCACGGTCGCTTATAATTTTCTTTAGTTTGCGACCTTGTTCGTTATGGATTCTATTAACAATAATCTTGAATTTATCAAGGGTTTCATTCTTATGTGATAGAAATGCTACCCAAGTGAATCTGGTGTAATCATCTACCATAACTAAAGCATACTTCTTACCCGCAACCGTGGGTTGTTGAATAGGTCCGAAGAGGTCCATATGAATTAAATCAAGTGGAGATTTAGTGAGAATATCTTGAGATGATTTATGGTGAACTTTCTTTTATTTACCCTTTTGACAGGCACCACACACACCATCAATATTTGCATTGACTTTGGGAACGCCTCTAACAAGTTATTTATTAATGATCTTAGTTAGAAGACGATAACTGATGTGACCAAAACGCTCATGCCAAAGATGTGTAGATTCCACCTTAGTCAAATTGCAACAATTATTGAACTGAGTATCCAGAATATAACAGTTGTTTTTACCCCGAGTTCCCTGAAAAATTACTTTTCCAGCCTTGTCTACAATGTCACATCCATTTGCATTGAAGATAACTCTATGGCCTTTGTCACAGATTTGACTAATAGAAAGAAGGTTTGCAGTCATACCTTTTACGTATAATACATCATGGATTTCAGGTACGCCAGGAATTTTGATCGTTCCTTTCTTGCTTATGTAGCAGCAACTCCCATCTCCAAATGTTACCGGTCCTCCTTCATAGTTGTTTGAAATAACAAACCACGAGAGATCACCAGTCATATGTCGGCTACATCCACTGTCAAGAAACCATTGAAAGGGCGATGTTGATTTTAAAGCAAAAGATCCCATACTAACACTACTATCTTGTTTAGGATTTCTTGTTAGTTTTATACATCTTTTTAGAGAAGCAAACAGTTGTTCGGCTTTCTTATGAAGATTACTTGCAACTTTTAGGATTTTCTGGAAGGACATACATGTATGTTGAAAGTGATTGCAAGAGTCACAAAACATACATGGACCAACAACTTTAATCTCGTTTGAGTAGTTCAGCGTCCTGTCAGATTTCACAAAGCTTAGACCTCGTTTATTATCTGACTAACGACCATTCTTCATAGAAGAATGAATAGAGTTATTCAAATCCATTGAAGGAATTTTGACAGATTTCAAATCCTTATACATTGCAATTTCTGCGGCAAGATCAAAGTTGATCCGGATTTGTTCATCCAGCTTTTTCTCTACGATCAGGGTTTATTCCTGGTGAAGCGTTTACAGAGACTTTGTTGTCCATATAGTCAGATCGCCACAAACACAGACTTATAAGGTCTTTAAATGTGTTTGCCTGCTCTGATACCAATTGAAAAAGTGGGGGTCTAACAACCTCACCCAATATTTCGCTTAGCAATCTGTATGGAATAACTCCAATATACTTTCAAGAGAATCAACTAGACAGTCAGATTCAATCTTAAGAAAAGTATATCAAGGAGTTATATCTCAATTTCTCGATTCAATACTTACTCAAGCAAATAACAGTTTGCGAGTCTAATTGAATACAAGAGAAATTCACTTGAGCGGTACTAAAGACCAATGTTCAAGGATCAATCAATTTCAATCAACAACCAAAGGTCGGATTTACCAACTGATCGATTCAACGCACAACCTGTAATATTTCAATTATATAACAACATATAATGCGGAAAAGAAATAACACAGACACCAGAAGTTTTGTTAACGAGGAAACCGCAAATGCATAAAATCTCCGGGACCTAGTCCAGATTGAATACACTGTATTAAGCCGCTACAGACTCTAGCCTACTACAAACTAACTTCGGTCTGAATTGTAGTTGAACCCCAATCAATCTCACGCTGATCCAAGGTACAGTTGCGCTCCTTACGTCTCTGATCCCAGCAGGATACTACGTACTTGATTCCCTTAGTTGATCTCACCCACAACTAAGAGTTGCTACGACCCAAATTCGAAGACTTTAATAAAAAAATATGTATCACACAGAAAAGTCTACAATAATAGATAAATTTGTCTCCCACGGAAATACCTACGAGTTTTGTTCCGTCTTTTGATAAATCAAGTTCAACAAGAACCAATTGATATACCGAACTTATATTCCAAAAGAACAACCTAGAAATATCAATCACCTCATAATAATCTTAATTGACTAGCGAAACAAGATATTACAGAATCACAAACGATGAGACTAAGATGTTTGTGACTACTTTTCTATCTTGCCTATTGGAGAAATTAATCTCGAGCCAGATTTACAACTGTACTCAATACGATAGAAACAGCAAGATCAGATCACGCAACTACAAAGAAAATAGTTGGGTCTGGCTTCACAATCCCAATGAAGTCTTCAAGTCGTTAACCTACAGGGTCTCGGTAGAAACCTAACGTTAAAGGAGAATCGACTATAGCTTATACAACTAGTATCACACAGGAGGTGTGGGGATTAGGTTTCCTGGTTTCTAGAGTTCTCCTTTATATAGTCTTCAAATCAGGGTTTGCAATCGATGCTACATTGGTAACAAAGCATTCAATATTCACTGTTATATGAGAACCTGATTAGATTCAAGCTAATATCTTTCAACCGTTAGATCAAAACTTAGCTTGTTATACACAAATAAAATGCACGTTCATTTAGGTTTGTGTAACCGTACCTAAACGTGTACACCTAGTTGGCTCAACAGTAGTTAACCAAATGGTTAGCCATATGAGCACTTTCATATCAACCTCATTCATCTTCACGATAACAAGTCCAAATGACTCAAATGAACTAGTTCGAGAGTTGTTCATTTGCTTAGATCTTATAGAAGTATACAAGACACAATCGAAGCAAAATCGGTTTTGATTCACTCGAATCGTTTCATGAACATTATAGCCACGGTTTGCAAATTGCATTTCTTATTACATAAATGTTTTAGTTCATGAACAAACCAATTTTAGAAAGTAAAACACTTAAGTACGCGTACAGTTATGCGTACTTAAGTAACCGGATTTGAGTTTGTTTTGGTTTTCAAACTCAGAAGAAATTCACGGACGTGAACTTTCCGCCAGTATGCGTACGAGTACGCATACTTAGGTAACAAGATTGAGTTGGTTTTGATTTCCAAACTCAGCAAAAATTCACGGACGTGAACTTCCGCTAGTATGCATACGGGTACGCATACTTACCCAGTCTCCATCAACCATGTAGTACACACACAAGTATGCATACATTTGGTTCCCGATTTTGGACTTATACACTAATGTTCGAACACAATATATGCTTATATTCAAAGATGGTTACATGTTCTAAACTCTTTATTTCAATCATTGAAACATTCTTAGAGGATGTTATATAGAGGTTATTCACACTCTATTTTTCATCAAAGCGATTTTCAAGATATTGAAATAATCAACATGACTTTCGTCACTTGTAAAGATGAACTTGGACAAAGCGAAATCTTACCAACACATATTTCGAGAAATAGATATGCGATATAAACTCAACTCGAAATAGCAAATGTGTATAATCGAAGTCTATATAGCAATACGACTTTTGTCTCAAGATAGGAGATAGAGTAGATAAACTTTTGAGTGATAGATAAGTTCAAGTATCCACATACCTTTTAGTCGATGAAGATATCCACTAGTTTCTTGAGTAGTTCTTCGTCTTTGCATGATGAACGCCGTGGACTCTAGAGCTCAACTACACTTTCTATCCTAGTCAGAGACTTAGCTATAAGTAGACTAGAAATCAAGACTTATAGTTTTGGCAACTAAACTTGACAAACAAGCTTGAGATAACAACGCTTGCGAGTTCGATCGAGCAGTGCTCTAACACATACCTCAGCGGTTTTTTGAACAAGTTTGAGCTTGCTTGCTAATCGATTCCCTCTTCGTTGAAGTTTGTTGACATACTTCATTTTGTGTTTGTACTTGAAACACTTTGAAAGTTCATGACCTTTGAGTGAACAATACGAGCATGTCAACCTGGAATATAATTCAGACGCCCGAGATGTGCAAGCTGCTAGACACATAGTGGAACCTGAAAATTAGTTAGAGAGTTTCCAACGGAAAGGTCAATTTTTTCTTCCAGTCTGGTTGAGTTCTCTTCTGAAAGAATATCAAGATTGATGTATGTATTGCTACAGTTATGAAAATCAATATTTTCACAAAGAAGTGCAACACTTGACTTTTCGTCTTCATTAGAATCATACTTGTCAGACATTTCATCAAGAGTTGCAGCTAGACCTTTGTTCCCAGTTATTTCTTTCGATTTGGACACTCATTTGCAAAATGGCCAAAACCTTCACACTTAAAGCACTGAGGCATATCCTCGTCATCAATTTCATCATTATCATTGTTTTTAGGAGGAACACGATTATGGGGTTTATCTGATGACCTGAGTTTATCTCTGGAGAACTGTTTACTTCTCTTCAAAATAAGGCCCCTAAACTGTCTTGTGATCAACGAGACTGACATGTCAAGATCTTCATCTGATGAATCATCCTCAGAAAGATCATCTTCAGAGATGCAAACACTTTTACTTTTGTCAAGTAATTTAGTGTTCTTTTGTGCTTTGAAGGCAACATCCTTTCCGGATTTGGATGTATGCACATGATCAAAGATCTTTAACTTCCCAACCAGAGAATTTATGGAAAGCGCTGCGAGATTATTTCCTTCAACGATAGCATGCTTCTTAGAATCGTATCTGGATGGCAGAGATCTGAGAATCTTCATCACAATGTCTTTTTTAGGAATAGTCTTACCCAATGCAAATGATGCATTAACAATTTCAGACACTTTGTGATTAAACTCATCAAATGAATCTTCATCTGCCATACGAAGGTTTTCCCAATCAAAATTAAGGTTTTGAAGCTTAGATTCTTTTTCACAGGTATTCCCTTCAAATACGGTTTCTAAGATATCCCAGGCTTCTTTAGACTTGTGCACGTAGTCACATGATGCTGAAGATCTGGGGTAATGGCATGTATGATAGCATTTAAGTCGTCAGAATTTTGCTCTGCAGCAAGGATTTCTTCTGGACTATATCTACCAATATCCTTCGGTATACATCGCCTTCTGTATCAACGGGAGGATCATAGCCATTAACAACACGTACCCATGTTTGAAAATCACGAGCTTGAAGAAAAGCACGCATAGTGATTCTCACCACAAGTAGTTTGAGCCATCGAATACTGGTGGTACGTTTATGGAGATAGAATTTCTGTCCATAGAGTCAGATCGCTACAAACACAAACTTATAAGGTCTTTAAACGAGTTTGCCTTCTCTGATACCAATTGAAAAAGCGGGGGTCTAACAACTTCATCCAATATTTCGCTTGGCAATCTGTATGGACTAACTCCAATATACTTACAAGAGAATCAACTAGACAGTTAGACTCAATCTTATAAAAAGTATATCAAAGAGTTATATCTTAATTTCTCGATTCAATCCTCACTCAAACAAATAGAATCTGAGAGCCTGATTTAATACAAGAGAAATAACTTGAACAATACCAAAGACCAATGTTCAAGGATCAATCAATTTCAATCAACAATCAAAGGTTGGATTTACCAATTGATCGATTCAACGCACAACCTGTGATATTTCAATTATATAACAAAATATAATGCGGAAAAGAAATAACACAGACACCAGAAGTTTTGTTAACTAGGAAACCACAAATGCAGAAAATCCTGGGACGTAGTCCAGATTGAACACCACACTTTAAGACGCTACAGACACTATCCTACTACAAACTAACTTCGGTCTGGACTGTAGTTGAACCCAAATCAATCTCACACTGATTCAAGGTACAGTTGCGCTCCTTACGTCTCTGATCCTAGCAGGATACTACACACTTGATTCCCTTAGCTGATCTCACCCACAACGAAGAGTTGCTACGACCCAAAGTCGAACACTTCAATAAACAAATATGTCTCATACAGAAAAGTCTGTAGGAATAGATAAATCTGTCTCCCACAGAAATACCTACGAGTTTTGTTCCGTCTTTTGATAAATCAAGGTAAACAGGAACCAATTGATATACCGTACTTATATTTCCGAAGAACATCCTAGAAATATCAATCACCTCACAATAATCTTAATCGACCAGCGAAACAAGATATTGTGGAATCACAAACGATGAGACGAAGGTGTTTGTGACTACTTTTCTATCTTACCTATCGGAGATATAAATCTCAATCCAATCTTACAATTGTACTCAATCACGATAGAAACAGCAAGATCATATCACGCAACTACAGAGAAAATAGTTGGGTTTGGCTTCACAATCCCAATGAAGTCTTTAAGTCGTTAACCTACAAGGTCTCGAGAGAAAACCTAAGGTTAAAGGAGAATCGACTCTAGATTATACAACTAGTATCACACAAGAGGTGTGTGGATTAGGTTTCCCAGTTGCTAGAGTTCTCCTTTATATAGTCTCCAGATAAGGGTTTGCAATCTAAGTGACCTTGGTAACAAAGCATTCAATATTCAACGTTAAATGGAAACCTGATTAAATTCAAGCTAATATATTTCAACCGTTAGATCGAATTTAGCTTGTTATACACAAATGAAATGTAACTTCATTTAGGTTTGAGTAACCGTACCTAAACGTGTACACCTAGTTGGTTTAACAATAGTTAACAAATGGTTAGCCATATGAGCATTTTCATATCAACCTTATTCATCTTCACCACAACTAGTTTTTTTTTTTGCTAAATCATTAAATTTTATTTCTAAACTAATTTTCAATTTACATATACAAAAATCCCAATCCAGGCAAAATAAAAAAGTAGTTAAGCCCATAGCATAAGCCCAACTACCAAAGCAAAAAACATCCAAAGGCTTGCAAAAGCAAAATTACAGGAAACCAGATTTTAAGAGCAGGCTTATTTAAAATTTGAAATACAAATCATCCTCATTCTCCATACCCCCTAGCCATTGAGGCTTTTCTTCATAGTATAACACCACTCCCCTACTGAGCAAAACACCTCTCTTGGCCATTTTATCAGCTGAGAAATTTACCTTTCTATATGAATGCCTGAATTATATTTTATAAGCATGTAAATGCTACATTTTATACCCTTATTTATATTAGCTAGGATACAATATTTTAATTGCTAATACTATTTTACTGATTTTGCAGAAAGTACAAGTGAATTCGATCATCCAACGAATAAACAGCAAAATGTGAGACTTAATGGTGTTTGCGACGAAAATGGCAAAATGTGGTTGACCTGGTACTTCCATATATCAGCAACCACAATGATCAAATATGCTGGCCTGGTATTTATATATATCAACAACGCTTATTATGCTGGCCTGATATTTCTATATATCAGCAGCACTTATTATGCAATGGGGTTGGCCTGATATTTCATATATCAACAACCACGATGATAAAATGGGTTGGCCTGGTGTTTCCATATATCAGCGACCAAAATGATAATTTGAGGCTGGCCTGGTATTCTTTATATATCAGTAGCGCTCGTACTACTCACAACACCAAAAGTTAACAAATGAGTGGCACGTGGTGCTGTTAGAGGCCAAGGTGGAGAACTGTCCACCAAGGGTTTAAATGCGAAAGAAGTTCTCTCATTTCTTAAGCAAACTGATGTTGAAACTCCAAGCACCTGCCGTTCACATCCGTTGGTGCAAGATCGAGAAAACACATATTTGGGGGTTTTGGTCTTCTAAAACAGTAAGGAAAGAACTAGTGTTGCTGCTGACGTTTGGGGTTCGATTGGTTGGGGCGTAAGGACTGGATTCAAGCCAAGGATCAACGGGAAGAACAAGGAGAAGATGGTGCGAGTTTGAAGTCACTTTGAGCTCGAACTTGTGGCATTAATGATAACAGCGACATCATTCGATCAATGGGGTTTCTTGGTACGAAAACCGATGGGTTTGTTGTAGTCGAAAGGAGAATCAGAAAGAACGGAAGCTGGTGTTTGAAATGTGATGATGGACAGCAACGAGGAGCAGTCTTGTTTAGGTCGTGAGTTAATGACTGAAATAGAAGCTTGTGTTCGAATTGAGGCTCTCTGGTGGTGTTCATCTCATCCGACGGAAATGTGTTTAATGAAGTTAGGGCCTGTTGTTGGATAATTCGATCGGTGTGGGGAGTATATAACTGAGATGATTGCGACTGGTGGTGGTATTTGAGCTATGGAAGTCAATGAAGGCAACGATGGCTAATTTCTATGGCGTCAACTTTGAATAGCTGTGCTGTTGAGTTTGGATGTAAACCGAAGATAACATCGGCGAGGGAGCAACACAATGGAAAAAGATGACAGCCAAAACTTGGATCGATTTTGATTGGTGATTGTTTGCAAAGGGAGAAGGTGCAAGGCTGAACTGATTCTCAGTGGAGCTCGGGTTTGGCAGTGATGGTTAGATGGAGTCCAGGTTGTGGTTGATCGTGATAAACTCGTCTGAAAAGAGCATGGGAGCATCAATGATAGAAAGCTCGTGTTTGAGCCTGGAAGTTTAGAAAACAGAGAGGAGTAGACGGGAGTTGGACAGGCAGAGAATAAACACTGGAGATTTGGCCAGACTTTGTGAAGATTCAGCTGGTATTTCAAGACGAGAAAACAGCGCTGAATACTTATTATGGCCGGTGGTGTTGTGGTGATGTTTAGCCGAGAGTTGCTGTGGTCGGCTTGGAGAAGACCTTAAGTTGTTATTGGACTGGGCCTTGGGCGGAAATCTGTTTGGTCTAGGTTAGACTTCTACAACACCGATATAAATATAATAACAAAGAACAATCAGAGGACACCGGTTTTGGGGAGACGAAAAGGAGGCTGCGGCTTCAGAGCCGTAAACAGGGAGATAATAGGGTTTGAAGTTTTTCTCCCATTTTTGTTCCGATTAGCTTGTCGTTTTTGATTTATATTTGTTTATGGCTTTTGAGAAAGCTATGTCCTGCTAGATCCTTGTTAGGGTTTAGGTAGAAACCAATTTCATTATGAAAACTCTACATTTATATGTTTAATAATAATGAGTTGATTGATTAGTAGTTTTTCTTCATATATCTTGGTGTTTAATCGTTTATGTGATTTTCTAGATTATTTATGCTTTTGAATTGATACTACGTGCTTCGGTTAGACTCCTAGACGTGGTATGCAAGGATAGATAGGTGATGCTTTAAAATCACTATCCATGAAGCTAAGAAAACTATAGCGGAGAAACAATATTTGAAAATGCATGGAACATGTTTTTAAAGATTAATAGAGTTTGCATAATTAATTGGTGGAAACCGAAAACCCTAATAACCCATTCCCATTTTGTATATCGTTCAATTTATTTATTATCTCATTTTGTTCCAAATATCTAAAAAATTGTTAAACATCATCTTGTTTTTGGTATTAGTTAGCAGAGTATTTCACACTCCTCGTGGGAACGACCTGTACTTGCCATTGTTCTACTAGTTAGACACTATGCACTTGCAGTATTTTATTGTAGGTTTTCCATCCTACCAATATTACAGGAATGTACTTCTTAATTTTGATCCATCTGCTCTCTACTATCCAAGGAATCTTGTTGTTCATGAAAGCCAGCATCACTACTTTTGAATCCAAACTAGAGCATACATCTACCATTTGTTTTGTGATAGCCCATTCACCAGCAATAATCAATGCCATGACTTCTTCCAAGTAGTTTGTTGCAATTCCCAATCCACCTGAATCTGCTCCCATGTAATCTCCATATTGATTTCTTACAATAAATCCAATCCCTGCTAGACCTGGATTCCCTTTGGAAGCATCACTGCATATTAGAATTTGATTCGGAGCTGGGTATTTGAAGAAAACTTGTTTCACTCTTGTATCTTGAACTGGCATTCCTGAAATTCCAAAGAATAACAGTATATGTAAATCATACATTGTCCCCCATCTTTTTCCTTTCATTCTCAGACTTCCTTCTTTTGCACATCTTGTAATTCTCATTTTAAGCTTGTCTACTGATGGAGTTGCATCTTCATAAATAACTGAATTTCTTGTATACCAAAACTCAACCATGACATTGAAAGCACATATATACCACACCTCCTTGATTGCGGGACTTTTCCTTTTTGCAAAGGAAAAAATTTCATCAAAATTTGCGGGACTTGGGCAATGAAAGATACCACTCAACCAGTGCCACACAGTTTCACTGAAATCACAATGCCATAAAATGTGATCCATTGTATCCTAATCTTTACCACACAAATAACATTTAGATATTGTGGAGAAACCTTTTTTCCTCGCTGCTTCTTTTGTTGCACAAGCACCCCTTAGAATTTTCCATATATTTGTAGAAGTGTAAGGATGAATGCAAGGTTTCCAAACCTGTTTAGTCCATGACATAACTTCATACTTTTTTTCTGATCATTTGTGCAACATTTGATACATAGAAAGTTCCAACTCTATCATTCTCCCAAATTCTTCTATCTTTTCCCCCCACTAAAACTGGCAATTCTGCAACATCAAAATACTGACACATTTCAGCTGGAATGCACCATTCACCATTTTGAATTAGGTCCTTAAATTTCATTTCACTATTTTGCATAATATAATCATCTTCAGAATGCATCTCAATCACAGCATATGATTTCACCCATTTGTCTTTCCACACTGATATGCTTGTTCCATCTCCAATAATCCACCTACTACCATCACTATAACCAGTTCAAATGACTCAAATGAACTAATTAGAGAGTTTTTCAATTGATTAGATCTCATAGAAGTGTACAAGACACAATCAAAGCAAAATCCGTTTTGATTCACTCGAATCGATTCATGAACATTATAGCCACGGTTTGCAAAGATTGCATTCCTTAATATATAAATGTTTTAGTTCATGAACAAACCGATTTCAGAAAGTAACCTACCTAAGTATGTGAATAGGTATGCGTACTTAAGTAACCGGATTAAGTTTGGTTTCACTTTCAAACTCCAGCAGAAATTCACAGATGTGAACTTTCCGCTAGTATGCGTACGGGTACGCATACTCCCCCGGATTTCCAACAACCGCCAGTACGCGTACGGGTACACATACTTTGGGTTCCCGTTTTTGGACTTTTACACAAATGTGAAAACACACCATATTTATATCCAAAGATGGTTACATGTTCTAAACTCTCATTTCAATCATTAAAACTTTCTTAAAGGATGTTATATAGTTGTTATTCACAAACTATTTTTCATCAAAGCTATTTTCAAGTTATTGAAATAATCAACATGACTTTCGTCACGAGTAACGATGAACTTGGACAAAGCAAAAGCTTACCAACACATATTTAGATAAATAGATAAGCGAGATAAACTCGGCTCGAAATAACAAATGTGCATAATCGAAGTCTATATAGCAATACGACTTTTGTCTCAAGATAGGAGATAAAATAGATAGACTTTTGAGTGATAGATAATTTCAAGTCTCCACATACCTTTTTGTCGATGAAGTTCCACCAGTTCCTTGAGTAGTTTTTCGTCTTTGCATGATGAACGTCGTGGAGTCTAGAGCTCAACTACACTTACTATCCCAGTCCGAGACTTAGATATAAGTAGACTAGAAATCAAGACTTATAGTTTTGGCAACTAAACTTGACAAACAAGCTTGAGATAGCAACGCTTGCGAGTTCGACCGAGCAGTGCTCTAACATCCACTACTCTACTTCCACCATTACCCATGACTACTACTTCTTAAAATTCAATACAAAATTTTAATTAAAAGCACCACTTAATTGAACTAAAGTATTATTTTGAGATCTCATTATACTCAAAATTATTGCAGAAACTGTAAAAGTAAATGAAATTGGACGGGAGAAACTCAAAAGAAAAAAAATTGGTAAGAAATTCGTAAAACAAGAAAATTTAATGTAACTGATATGAATTCTTAATCTCCCTTCCAAATACGGAATTTTTTCAAGTTTTTTTCTATCTAAACAAAACATAACAAGAAGTAGAAACTATTTAATGTACCTAAACAAAACATAAAGAAGAAGTCGAACTCTTAGAGAATGTTTAATGCCTTAGCTTAGGACAGTGTGAATATAAGATAGAAAGTATAATCGGTACATACTACACTTAAAAAAAGTACAATTCACTTAAACAAGATTAATCACAGAATATATTTAAACAAAATTATTCAACAACCACTAATATTTTTTATTCTCTCATAAAAATTTGAAAACTTAGTAATGTACCAACCAATGTTTTAAGACCATGACCGGACGGTTTGACCGGAACCCGTAAACCATTACAAAATAAAGGTTGGGTCACCCTTGACCCACTGATCAGTTCTGTTAGAGCACTGCTTGGTCGAACTCGCAAGCATTGCTATCTCAAGCTTGTTTGTCAAGTTTAGTTGTATACTTGATTTCTAGTCTACTTATAGCTATGTCTCGGATTAGGATAGAATGTGTAGTTGAGCTTTATACTTCACGACATTCACCAATTGAAGACGAAGCTCTACAGAGGAGCTTGGAGGAACTTCATCAACAAAAGGTATGTGGAGACTAAAACTTATCTATCACTCAGAAGTTTATTCTATTTTATCTTTTAATGAGACTAAGTCGTATAGATATATATACTTTTATATTATACACATTTGATATTTTGAGCCGAGTTTATCTCGCTTATCTATTTCTCGAAATATGTGTTGGAAGCTTTTGTTTTAGCTATGTTCATCATAATCTTGACGACTTTAGTTGGAGACAATTTATTTGTTGGAAAATAAATATTAAGTCAAAAGATGATCGTTTGAAAATTACCTTGAACATCTTACATGATTTGTGTGAGACAGTCATTTGATGTTAGCTTGGGAAGTTTCGTATTGATCATTCAATCACTCGATAATCACTTGAAGCTAATTGTATTTGTGAGATTACCATTGTCGTACTCTAAAGATGTTTCAATGATTGAAATAGGAGTTTAGAACAATTAACTATGTTTGGATACAACACGGTATGCATACCTAGTATGCGAACTGTATTATGATAATTCAGGTCCGGAACACTTGTTTACGTACCTAGTATGCGAACGGGTTTACCCGAGAAGGTCCGGAACTCTTGTTTGCATACATAGTACGCGAACGGGTTTACCTGAGTTGGATCTGAGACGGTTGTTTGCGAACGGCTTGACTAAGCCAAGGTCCGGAGCTGCTGTTCACGTACCTAGTTTGCGAATACTGTGGTTAAGTTCTAATACCGATTATGTATGATTCATACTCATGAACTAAAACATTTATGATTTAAGGAATGCAAAGTTTGCAAACCGTGGCTTAATGTTCATGAATTGATTCTTGTATAAGTACTTTGTACGATTGTGAATCAATCCGATTTTGTTTCAATTTGTTCATATATATTTTTATGAGATAGTGAACAATTGAGCAACTCTATTTGAAACACAATTAGATTCATTTGATTATCTTTCATGTTTGATTGATCATCATATTTGATCTAGAAGTGTTTGATAAATATGGTTAAGACTAAAATGTTCATATGGCTAACTTCGGTTAACTGTTATTGAGCCAACTCAATATACACGTTTAGGTATGGTTACCCATATCTAAATGAAAGTATATTTCATTTGTGTGTAACAAGCTAAGACCATCTAACTGTGGATATTGATTGCTTAATTTCTAAGCAGACTTAGCTTAAATCTTAAATCAGGAGTTCATCTAACGGTGAATATTGAATGCTTTGTTACAAAGCTATCTTAGCTTTGATTGTAAGCAACCCTGATTTGAAAGGCTATATAAGGGAGAACTATGGCAAATGGAAAACCTAATCCCGACACTTTCCTATGTCCTAGTTGCAAACTAGAGTCGATTCTCCTTTACCTTAGGTTTTTCCAAAACCGTTATAGGTTAACGACTTAAAGACTTCATCTGGGATTCGTGAAAGCAGATCCAACTATTTTCTCTGTAGTTGCGTATTATGATCTTACTTGTTCCATCGTATTGAGTTTTATATTCTCTAAGATTTATCTCCGAAAGGTAAGATAGAAAAAGTAATCACAACAGTTCTTCGTCTCAGACTCTTATAATTCCGCAATAACGTTTTCTGTTAATTAGTTGGGTTATTGTGAGGTGAATAATATATCTAGGCTACTCTTCAGGACTATAAGAACGGATTATTAGTTGGTACCTGTTCACCTTGATCTTAAATCAAAAGATAGAACAAAAACCGAATAAAGAATAGACATATCTGTGGAAGACAGATTTGTTTACAAGTCTTCGAATTTGGGTCGTAGAACCTCTTAGTTGTGGGTGAGATCAGCTAAGGGAATAAAGTGAGAAGAATCCGGCGTGGTTCTAGAGGTATAAGTGTAGAGCATTGCTCGGTCGAACTCGCATGCGTTGCTATCTCAAGCATGTTTGTCAATGTTAGTGATCAAAACTATAAGTCTTGATTTCTAGTCTACTATAGCTAAGTCTCGGACTAGGATAGAAAGTGAAGTTGAGCTCAAGAACTCCATGGCAATCATCATACAAGACGAAGAACTACTCAAGGAACTAGTGGAACTTCATCGACTAAAAGGTATGTGGAGACTTGAAATTATCTATCACTCAAAAGTCTATCTACTCTATCTCCTATCTTTGAGACAAAAGTCGTTTTGCTATATAGAATTTGATTATACACATTTGCTATTTCGACCCGAGTTTATCTCGCCTATCTATTTCTCGAAATATGTGTTGGTAAGCTTTTTCTTTGGCCAAGTTCATCTTTACCTAGTGACGAAAGTCATGTTATGTTTCAATCACTTTGAAAATTGCTTACTTTGACGAAAAATAGTTTGTGAATAACAACTATATAATAACGTCCTCTAAGAATGTTTCAATGATTGAAATGAGAGTTTAGATTATATAACCAATGATGGATATAAGCATTGTGTGGTAACACATATATGTATAAGTCCTTTTTTTCCTTGAAGCGAAGTTTGCGAACTTTGTTGATCAAGAGAACCGGAACAAGAGATGTGAACTCAGTCCGCGAACCCAGTCCGCGAACTGGCGGAAGTTCTCGACCCGAGAAAATCTGCTGGAGTTTGAGAACTCCTTCCGGGAACTTAAGTCCGCGAACTAGGTCTGCGAACTTAAGTTGGTTATATCTAAAGACGATTGTTTGTGAACTTATATTTATTTATGTGGGAGACAGATTTATCTATTACTGTAGGCTTTTCTGTGTGATACAGATTTGTTTATTAAAGTCTTCGACTTTGGGTCGTAGCAACTTTTATTTGTGAGTGAGATCAGCTAAGGGAATCAAGTGTGTAGTATCCTGCTGGGATCAGATACCTGTGAGCATAACTGTACCTTGGATCAGTGTGAGATTAATTGGGGTTCAACTACAGTCCATACCGAAGTTAGTTTGTGGTAGGCTAGTGTCTGTAGCGGCTTAATACAGTGTGTGTTCAATATGGACTAGGTCCCGGGGTTTTTCTGCATTTACGGTTTCCTCGTTAACAAAATTCCGGTGTCTGTGTTATTTCTCTTCCACATTATATTTTGTTCTATAATTGAAATATCACAGGTTGTGCGTTAGAATCAATCAATTGGAAATCCAACCTTTGGTTGTTGATTGAAATTGATTGATACTTGAACATTGGTCTTTGGTACCGTTCAAGTGATTTCTCTTGTATTCAATTAGACTCGCAGATTATTATTTGCTTGAGTAAGAATTGAATCAAGAAAGAGAGATATTAACTCTTTGATATACTTTTTTAAGATTGAGTCTAGTTGATTCTATTGAAAGTATATTAGAGTTTGTCCGTACAGATTGCTAATCTAAATATTGGGTGAGGTTGTTGTACCCCCACTTTTTCAATTGGTATCAGAGCAGGCAAACACATTAAAGACCTTACAAGTCTGTGTTTTTGTAGCGATCAGACTCTATGGACAAGAGTATTATCTCTGATAAACGCATCACCAGAAATAAAAGTTCCGTCTCGTCTATTTCTATTAAAGAGAAGGATTCTTCAATCTCAAATATAGACCAACTTTGTGTTCAAACTAGACAGACAGGCTCCGACATGTGTTATCCCGATTACCCTTCAAAAGAGTTTATCTCTCTAAATGAACGGAAACAACTGAAGAGAGTGATTTGATTCTAAATCTTGTTAGAATCCAAGATGATAGATTTAATCGGTCAAAACATCATGTCGATGTTCCCCTTGGTATTGTAAGGGACTGTAAGTTCAAAGAAAATACTGAAGATCATTCTTCACGTATATCTCTTGAGGCAAGCCTTAAAAGGGATGCTTTGGAAATTTAACATCGCTTGAGTAAACTCTCTATTCAAGGGTGCTCTAAGCAGTCCAACATATCAAGTACTTCTTCTACGACTGAAAATGTTTCAGCTCCAGAAGTAAAATCGGAATCCCGTCCATTCAGAAAAGATGTTTTAGTCTCCTCCAATCAAGGATGTTCTACATCACATGGAAGGGAGAAATCTCCTAACGAGACTGTTAAGACTGTACTGTATAATCACTCTTGTGATCAGAAAGTATGTCTCTTTTGTGAGGAAAAATGTTCTGGTAAACAAAAGGGAAACTCTATGTTGAATAAAAAATCCCTTGTTCAACTTCAACACACCTTAGACTTAATCCTCAAAGGTGTAACTGACATTCGTATGTCTAAACCAATTGATTTTCGTATGTTCCCTGTGTATGCTACCAGGAAAGTCAGTTCAATGAGTTCCTCAAATGCTCCGATGCAGAACAGAAGTCTTAACAAAAAACATTTAAGGAAAAAAAAAGTCTCTCCTATCGCTAAAAGAGAAGATAATGTTGTCCTTGATGTGAATAAGATTCCAAGAGAAAGGACAAAAAATGATGCTATGAGAAATATCCTGAAGGAGATGATTAAAAGGAATAAGGAAACTATAAACAGGTTGTCAATTTCCTCAACGCAAAAATCCTCTAGTAAGGACTCAAACTATGTCTCATATTTTGATGACAGTAAGTTTTATGGTAATTTTTCACATCAAAATGGATCCTTTTCTAGATTCGGAAAGAAAAAGAGATTCGACCAAAATCACAATTCTTTTAATGAGCTCAGAGCTCATACTTGTGCCGATTAATCACAAGGGTTAAAGAACTTACTCATAAAAATCCTGTTGAGTAAGATGTGTCAATATTCAGGTATACTGTTAGCATACTACTTCTGTTTAGTGGAGCTATTTTCTTATCGTCTATAGCTAAACTACTGTCTGCAGAAAAGGTTGCTTAAGTATGTAATGTCGTTTCTTGTTGATCGTTTTTTTATTAAAGAAGTTTTCATTGCAACAATGTTGCCTGCTACTCTTGTGCTCTAAATTACTCCTATGTGAGTATGGAATTTATTGACCCATTTATGAATTTTTATGTAGCACAAAGATTTATGTCTTAAGTTTTTCCTTGGGTCGGGTTGTGTTCGTACGGGTACCCCTGTTACTATTACGAATCAATTCTTAGAAACCTTAAAGGTCACCTTCCCTAAGAAACCATATAAAATACCAAACCTCTGAGTCACGTTTGCATACTCTGGGTTATTTTGGTTTATCAAGAATGTAGTCCTCTTCACGAGCTTGTGGTTTTTTTACAGGCTTTCTTGATAAAGGTATTGGTTTTGAGTCCGAAGGGAGGAAGAAAATAAATCTTGTTGAAGATGATCATCCCAATGCCTCATGTTACTATGCCTACACATGAGGATGTTGAGAAACGGGATATGGTCTCTGCTGAAGTGGTTCATGATTTTCTTAAATATTTTGAGGAAGAAAAGCTGCAGCTTGTTGATACTTTGAAGAGTCTTAATAATTTAAGAACTGAGTTGGAAAAGGTTACTTCTGACCTTGGTCTCATAAAAGTACAACTTAAAGATCTTCTCAATGAAGATATCTTTACTAAAGATGCAGTAGATGCTGTCGATCACAAGCTCAAAGAACTTAAGACTCATGAGGATAGTGAACCGTCTATTTGACTTCAGTTCGTGTTCGGCTTTGGCATAGTTTTCTTTAGCTTGTTGATTTTAGTTTGCCTAGTGAATCTTCTATTTTCTTGTTTTGTTTAGAAGAATAACTAGAGTTTGGAATAGCCATTATTGCTATTACACATAGCTATGTCCAACGTTTTCATCTTCATGTTTTTAGATTTATTGGTTTCAATTCTAAAATTGTTTGGAAGATAATTTTTGCAGTATTAATCTGTGTGGTTTTATATATTGCAATTTTTTATGGGATATGTGTGTTTGCGTCCGTGAACTGTGATTGTCCCATACTTTGTCAAAAGTTAAGTCCTTTATATGTCGATATGCATGTATTGATAAAAGAAGGAATGAACTTTTGAAAATACAAAAGTTAAGCCTATTATGTCAATTATTGACGGAAGATAGGTTAAAATCTTTTGTTTACAAGGATTATGTCTATTGTATGTCATTGTGCAAATGGTGATGGAAAATAGAATGAATCCTTGCTTATTCCACAGTATTTGGTCGACCTCTGGTCTACAATTTTTGTGCATATACTGTGTTGTTCCATAAAGTGTCTTATGTTGAGCACAATCGACTAAGTTATTCATTCGCTTATGATTAGCTTAGTTGTTGCTCCGTGAGGTACTTTATGTCGATCATGATCAACTAAATAAATCATCCTCGTTTGGTTATTTAGTTGTTGCTCCGTAAGTTCTCTTATATCGAGCATGACCAATTGAATGGATTACTAATTGTGATTAATTTGGTTGTGTATTCCGATTAGATTAATTATGGGTTCTCTTGTGATTAATCTAATTGAGTGTTTTTGAGTCTCCATAAGTTCACTTATGTTGAGCATTTCCGATTAAATTAATCATGGGTTCTCTTATGGTTAAATTAATTGAGTATTTTGGATTTAAATTCATACTTGTATGTGATTTGTTATGTCCAAAGAAATCCTTATTTTTTTTTGAAATTAAGGTCGCTCTTGTTGTTCTTTCGGGATGACATATTATGGGGGAGAGTTCTTAATTGAACTTGTGCTTAATCGCCAAATCTTTGTGGGGAGTGCGGCTGTGAAATATTATAAGGGTTATCTTGTATATTTATAAACTCCTTGATGAATGCATCTAGCTTCGGATATATGATTGCATCTAAACAAGTTGATATATGCTTTCTTTTGGTCATGAAATGTCTCTTTTGGAAATTTCATTAGGATCCCGTTTTCGTACCTTTCCCAATTTTATTGACAAAAAGGGGGAGAATTAATATGTAGTTCACACTACAAATACATTTGGTTTTCGGATCATTATGTAAAGGGGAGTGGTTTCCATGTGAGATGGAGTATTGACTAAGGGGGAGTGGTACACATCACCATAGTATTGTTGTCGAAGTTGTGATATAATTGAACTTTGATACTATATAATGATATTATGACACCGTATAACAATGATTGAGAACTCTTGTTTTCTCATTGTTATATCTACGGATTTTCAACAACGATGATGTTGAACTTACAACCTTTGGGGTCATTGGAGTACTTGGAAGTGACGAAGATTTCGAGTAATGTTGAAGATTAGGCATGTGGAATAGGAGCTATAAAATTTAATTCATTTATTTTTTGTAATCCATATGTATTCATAGTTTTGTCACTGAAATTGACAAAGGGGGAGATTGTTAGAGCATTCCTCGGTCGAACTCGCACGCGTTGCTATCTCAAGCATGTTTGTCAATGTTAGTGATCAAAACTATAAGTCTTGATTTCTAGTCTATTATAGCTAAGTCTCGGACTAGGATAGAAAGTGTAGTTGAGCTGAAGAACTCCATGGTAATTATCATACAAGACGAAGAACTACTCAAGGAACTGGTGGAACTTCATCGACTAAAAGGTATGTGGAGACTTGAACTTATCTATCACTCAAAAGTCTATCTACTCTATCTCCTATCTTTGAGACAAAAGTCGTTTTGCTATATAGACTTTGATTATACACATTTGCTATTTCGAGCCTAGTTTATCTAGCCTATCTATTTCTCGAAATATGTGTTGGTAAGATTTTGCTTTGGCCAAGTTCATCTTTACCTACTGAAGAAAGTCATGTTATGTTTCAATCACTTTAAAAATTGCTTACTTTAACGAAAAATAGTTTGTGAATAAAAACTATATAATAACGTCCTCTAGTAATCTTTCAATCATTGAAATGAGAGTTTAGATTATATAACCAATGATGGATATAAGCATTGTGTGGTAACACATATATGTGTAAGTCATTTTTTCCTTGAACCGAAGTTTGCGAACTTTGTTGATCAAGAGAACCGGAACAAGAGATGTGAACTCAGTCCGCGATCCCAGTCCGCGAACAGGCGGAAGTTCTCGACCCGAGAAAATACGCGAACTAGTTGGTTATATCTAAAGACGGTTGTTTGTGAACTTATATTTATATTAAAGAATGCAAAATGCAAACCGTGCCTATAAAGTTCATGAACCGATTCGAGTGAATCAAATCGTTTTTGCTTCGATTGTGTCTTGTGTAGTCACATAAGATTTCCTTGCAATTGAACAACTCTCTAACTAGTTCATTTGAGTCATTTGAACTAGTTATGGTGAAGAAGAATGTGGTTGATATGAAAGTGCTCATATGGCTAACCATTTGGTTAACTATTGTTGAACCAACAAATGTACATGTTTGGGTACGGTTACACAAACCTAAAATCATGCATTTCATTTGTGTGTAACAAGCTAAGTTTTCGAACCAACGGTTGAAAGATATTAGCTTGAATCTAATCAGGTTTTCATCTAACGGTGAATATTGAATGCTTTGTTACAAAGCTAACATTGATTGCAAAGCCTAATTTGAAAGACTATATAAGGGAGAACTCTAGCAACTGGGAAACCTAATCCCCACACACTCATGTGTGATACTAGTTGTATTATCTAGAGTCGATTCTCCTTTAACCTTAGGTTTATTCTTGTAAACCAGGTTAACGACTTAAAGACTTCATTGGGATTGTGAAGCTAGACCGATACTACTTTCTCGTAGTTGTGTGATCCGATCTTGCTTGATTCTACCGTTTTGAGTACAATCGTAAAGATTGGCTTGAGATTAATATCTCCGATAGGCAAGATATGAAAGTAGTCACAAACATCTTCGTCTCATCGTTTGTGATTCCACAATATCTTCTTTCGCCGCGTCGATTAAGATTATTGTGAGGTGATTGATAATACTAGGATGTTCTTCGGGAATATAAGTCTGGTTTATCAATTGGTTCCTGTTCACCTTGATTTATCAAAAGACGGAAAAAAACTTGTAGGTATTTGTGTGGGAGAAAGATTTATCTATTACTGTAAACTTTTCAGTGTGATACAGATTTGTTTATTAAAGTCTTCGACTTTGGGTCGTAGCAACTCTTACTTGTGGGTGAGATCAGCTAAGGGAATCAAGTGTGTAGTATCCTGCTGGGATCAGAGACGTAGGAGCATAACTGTACCTTGGATCAGTGTGAGATTGATTGGGGTTCAACTACAGTCCTGACCGAAGTTAGTTTGTAGTAGGCTAGTGTCTGTAGCGGCTTAATACAGTGTGTGTCAATCTGGACTAGGTTCCGGGGTTTTTCTGCATTTGCGGTTTCCTCGTTAACAAAATTCAGGTGTTTGTGTTATTTCTATTCCGCATTATATTTTGTTATATAATTGAAATATCACAGGTTGTGCGTTAGAATCAATCAATTGGAAATCCGACCTTTGGTTGTTGATTAAAATTGATTGATACTTGAACATTGGTCTTTGGTACCTTTCAAGTGATTTCTCTTGTATTCAATTAGACTCTCAGATTACTATTTGCTTGAGTACGAATTGAATCGAGAAAGAGAGATATTAACTCTTTGATATACTTTGTTAAGATTGAGTCTAGTTGATTCTCTTGAAAGTATATTGGAGTTTGTCCATACAGATTGCTAATCGAAATATTGGGTGAGGTTGTTGTACCCCCGCTTTTTCAATACGGAGCGCGACTGCACCTTAATCGGTGTGACACTTGGTTAGGGCTCAACTACATTCCAGTCAGATTTGTTTCTATGCATTTGCGGTTTCCTCGTTAACAAAATTTCTGGTGTCTGTGTTATTTCTTTTCAGCATTATATTTGTTTATATAATTGAAATATCATAGGTTGTGCGTAGTTCAATCAGTTGATAAATCTGAGTTTTTTTGTTGGATATAACTTGATTGACATTAGGCATTGGTCATTGGTATCGTCCAATTTATTTCTCATATCAATCAGGCTCACGGATTTCTATCTGTTCGATTTGCTGATTGTATTGAGAAATAGAGATAAATCTCTTTAATATCTTTCTTGATTGAGCTCGCTTTTAAGTTGGTGCTCTCGGAATTATATTGGAGTTTAGTCCATACAGATTTCGGAGCGAATTATTGGGTGTGGTTGTTATACCCACGCTTTTTCAATTGGTTTCAGAGCAGGCAAACACGCTAAGACCTCATAAGTATGTGTTTGTAGCAATCTGACTCTATGGACAGAAGTGCTATCTCTGAAAAATGCATCACCATCAATAAAAGTTCTGTTTCTATGGAATCTATTAAAGAGAAAGATTTGTCCGACTCAATTATAGATGAACATCTTGTTCCCATGAAACATGCAAATATTAATAAGTGTTATCCTTTTTACCTCACTGACGAGTCTGACTCTGAAGTAGAAAGGGAAGCATCCAAAGAAAGTGCAATCATTATAAGACAAGCTAGAATTCAATCCACTGAAGTTATTAGGCTGAAACACAAGGTCAATATTCTTATTGGTATGGTTAATGATCGTGACTCTCAGGTAAAGATTCTCCTTGAAGAAAAAGCCGAAGTAAGCTTGTCAAGAAATCTACTTGAGGAAAAACTGGAAGAGAATGCTTTAGAGATTAAACGACTATTGAGTAAATTCTCTACTCAATGCAAGGTTTGTTCTGAAGAGCCCACTATACCTACTGTTTCTGACAAAACTGAGATGTTAGAAAATGTGACTACTTGTAATCATGTTTTTCTAATGAAATAGGTTTCAGAATACAAATTGCAAACCCTTCCTATTATTAAAGATGTGATTACAACTTCCTCTAATCAAGGAATTGTTTCATCTCATGGAAGGAAGAAAACTTCTAACGATTATGTTAAACCTACTCACTATAATCCCTCAGATGACCAGAAATTGTGTCTCTATTGTGACACAAAGGAACTTGTTCGACGGAAGTGCAAATTAAGGTTGGATGAAAATCATATTGATCGACTCCAACACACCTTAGATTTACTACTCAAAGGTGTAACTGATATTCGTATGTCTAGACCAATCGGTTTTGGGACCCACCCTGTGAAATGTTCCAGGAAGAGCAGTTCAATTTGCTCCTCTAATATTCGAACCTGTAATAGTAGCTTTAACATGGATCGATTAAGGAAGCTTCAAAATAATCCTTCACATACTGGGGTTCAGGATGTTTTTCGAGGTGTGAAAAAGATACCAGAAGACATGGATAATAATGGAGATATAAAGGAAGCCTAAATCTGATTATTGAAGGATACAAAGATCTTATCAACAGGTTGTCAAAGTCCTCCAAACAGACTTCTTCAGGTAAGGATTCAAACTTAGTCTCATATTTTGATGATAGTAAGTTTTATGATAAGTTTTCACATCAAAAAGGGTTTCCTCTAAAAGTCAGAAGAAAAAGGAGGTTTAACCGTGAACAATATTTATTTGATGAGCATAAAGCTCATACTTGTGTTATCACAAGGTTTGAAATCTTACTCATGAAAAATCTTGTTGAGTAATATGTGCTAATAATCAAGTTTACTTGATGACAAAATGTTCTCTGTTTAGTTGAGCTATTTTCTTCTCATTCATAGCTAGATTATTATCTACAGACAACTTTGCATAAGTATTTTATTTGGTTGAGGATCATTCCAAAGTGTCTACTTTTTGAATTTTTTTTTGTTTTGTTTCAAATACTTAGTGTGTTACTCTTGTGCTCTAAATTTCCCTCTTGTGAGAATATAAAATTTATTGAGCTAAGATTTGAGAAAGAAAATTCTCACTTAGCATTATACATTGTGGATGGGTTTTTACAACATTCCTAAAGTTTCCTTTTGTGGGTTAAGTTTGTTGTTCGTACGGGTACCCATTGTTACATGTCACGAACCAACTCTAAAAAACCCTAAAACTAATCCCGGTGAAACCGTTTTTATACCTATCCTATTGGGTTGGGTTCTCCCACTCTATGTTATTTTTGGTCAAGAATGTCTTCTCCTTCCCGCTCTTGCGATTTTATGAAAGGGTTTCTTGACAAAGGTATCTGAAAAAGCGGGGGTCTAACAACCTCAGCCAATATTTCGCTTAGCAATCTGTATGGACTAACTCTAATATACTTTCAAGAGAATCAACTAGACATTTAGACTCAATCTTAAGAAAAGTATACCAAAGAGTTAATATTTCCATCTCTCAATTCAATCCGCAATCATCAAATAGAAATCTGCGAGCCCGATTGAATATAAGAGATATAACTTGAACGGTACCAAAGACCAATGTTCAAGGATCAATCAATTTCAATCAACAACCAAAGTTTGGATTTACCAATTGATCGATTCGACGCACCACCTGTGATATTTTAATTATATAAATATAATGCGGAAAAGAAATAACATATACACCAGAAGTTTTGTTAACGAGGAAACCGCAAATGCAGAAAAACCTCGGGATCTAGTCTAGATTGAACACCACACTGTATTAAGCCGCTACAGACACTAGCCTACTACAAACTAACTTCGGTCTGGACTGTAGTTGAACCCCAATCAATCTCACACTGATTCAAGGTACAGTTTCCCTCCTTACGTCTCTGATCCCAGCAGGATACTACGCACTTGATTCCCTTAGTTGATCTCACCTACAACTAAGAGTTTCTACGACCCAAAGTCGAAGACTTGATAAACAAATCTGTATCACACAGGAATAGATAAATCTGTCTCCCACAGAAATATCTACAAGTTTTGTTCCATCTTTTGATAAATCAAGGTGAGCAAGAACCAATTGATATACCAGACTTATATTCTCGAAGAACAGCCTAGAAATATCAATCACCTCACAATAATCTTAATCGACTAGCGAAACAAGATATTGTGGAATCACAAACGATGAGATGAAGGTGTTTGTGAATACTTTTCTATCTTGCCTATCGGAGATATAAATCTCAAGACAATCTTACGATTGCACTCAATCACGATAGAAACACCAAGATCAGATCACGCAACTATTGAGAAAATAGTTGGGTCTGGCGTCACAATCCCAATGAAGTCTTTAAGTCGTTAACCTACAGGGTCTCGAGAGAAACCTAAGGTTAAAGGAGAATCGACTCTAGCTTATACAACTAGTATCACACACGAGGTGTGGGGATTAGGTTTCTCACTTGCTAGAGTTCTCCTTTATATAGTCTCCAAATCAGGGTTTGCAATCTAAATTACCTTGGTAACAAAGCATTCAATATTCACCGTTACATGAAAACCTGATTAGATACAAGTTGTTAGAGCATAGCTCGGTTGAACCCACCAAGCGTTGGTATGTCAAGTTTGGTTGTCATATTTTAGTGAACCAAAACTCATTTAAAGAGTCGCTTGATTATTTACTAGAGTCAACTTCGTATAGGTTAGCTAGAAAGTTACTAGTATATGAGACTTACAAGTATTACGTGAATACTTGAAGAATGTGAAGAAGTAGAGCTACAACAACGACATCATCCTTCCTCTTGAGGTTAGTAATATTTGAATTGAACTGTTTTATTCCTAACATATCTTTCAAGTCGTGCATATTGAAAACATAACTGCGAAGCTGTGAATAATTATACTCTAGTTAGACATAGTATTAAGGAATTACAATACGAAGTATAACGTCTATCTTTTGAACTTCGTATATAAGACATCGACATAATCGTATAAATGCTATTGTGATTATGTATGGGTATGGGTGAAGATTTCGTCCTAGGAAACAATGTTTTACATTCGTTTAAAGGAAGTACAATTCATAAACTTGTTTTGTGAATCGAAAGGGAAATCACTAGGTTTATTGGTATTGTTATTCAACGCAAATCAGGGTTTGCAATCGATGCTACCTTGGTAACAAAGCATTCAATATTCACTGTTAGATGAAAACCTGATTAGATTCAAGCTAATATATTTCAACCGTTAGATCGAAACTTAGCTTGTTATATAAAAATGAAATGCACGTTCATTTAGGTTTGTGTAACCGTACCTAAACGTGTACACCTAGTTGGTTCAACATTAGTTAACCAAATGGTTATCCATATGAGCACTTTCATATCAACCTTATTCATCTTCACCATAATTAGTTTTTTTTTTTTTTGCTAAATCATGAAATTTTGTTACTAAACTGATTTGCAATTTACAGATACAAAAATCCCAGTCCAGGCAAAATAAAAAAGTAGCTGAGCCCATAGCATAATCCCAACTACCAAAAATAAAAAAACAGCCAAAGGCTTGCAAAAGCAAAATTACAGGAAACCAGATTTTAAGAGCAGGCTTATTTAAAATCTGAAATACAAATCATCCTCATTCTCTAGACCCCCTAGCCGTTGAGGCTTTTATTCATAGTATCCAAATGACTCAAATGAACTAGTTCGATAGTTGTTCAATTGCTTAGATCTTATAGAAGTATACAAGACACAATCGAAGCAAAATCGTTTTTGATTCACTCGAATGGATTCATGAACATTATAGCCACGGTTTGCAAATTGTATTCCTTATTATATAAATGTTTTATTTCATGAACAAACCAATTTTAGAAAGTAACACACTTAAGTATGCGTACGGGTATGCGAACTTAAGTTACCTAATTTGAATTTGTTTTGGTTTTCAAACTCAGCAGAAATTCACGGACGTGAACTTTCCGCCAGTATGCTTACGGGTACGCATAATTAAGTAACCGTATTGAGTTGGTTTTGATTTCCAAGCTCAACAAAATTCACGGACGTGAACTTCCGCCAGTATGTGTACGGGTACGCAAACATACTTACCCAGTCTCCATCAACCATTTAGCACAGACACAAGTATGCATACATTTGGTTCCCGGTTTTAGACTTATACACTAATGTGCCAACACACTATATGCTTATATCCAAAGATGGTTACATGTTCTAAACTCTTTACCTCAATCATTGAAACATTCTTAGGGGATGTTATATAGAGGTTATTCACACTCTATTTTTCATCAAAGCGGTTTTCAAGATATTAAAATAATCAACATGATTTTCGTCACTTGTAAAGATGAACTTGAACAAAGCGAAAGCTTACCAACACATATTTCGAGAAATAGATAAGCGAGATAAACTCGGCTCGAAATAGCAAATGTGTATAATGAAGTCTATATAGCAATACGACTTTTGTCTCAAGATAGGAGATATAATAGATAGACTTTTGATTGATAGATAAGTTCAAGTCTCCACATACCTTTTAGTCGATGAAGATCCACCAGTTCCTTGAGTAGTTCTTCGTCTTTGCATGATGAACGCCGTGGAGTCTAGAGCTCAACTATACTTTCTATCCTAGTCTGAGACTTAGCTATAAGTAGACTAGAAATCAAGACTTATAGTTTTAGCAACTAAACTTGACAAACAAGCTTGAGATAGCAACGCTTGCGAGTTCGACCGATCAGTTCTCTAACAATCTCCCCTTTTGTCAATTTTAGTGACAAAACTATCAATACATATGGAATATAAAATAAATAAACTTTGCAACTTCTCTTCCACATGCATGATCTCCTTGGTTCTTCAACATTACTCGAAATCTTTGTCACTTCCAAGTACTCCAATGATTCCAAAGATATTCAATGCAACATCATCGTTGTTGAAGATCCGTAGCCATAACAATGAGAAAAAAAAAAGCTTTCAATCATTGCTACACAGTGTCATAGTATTATTACACAGCATCAAAGTTCAATTGTATCACAACTTCGATAATAATACTATGGTGATATGTATCACTCCCCCTTAGTCAATACTTTATCTCACATGAAAACCACTCCCCCTTACATAATGGTCCGAAAACCATATGTATTTGTAGTGTGAACTACACATTAATTCTCCCCCTTTTTATCAATAAAATTGGCAACGGTACGAAAACTAGTGGGATCCTAATGAAATTTCCATAGAGATACTTCATGACCAAAAGAAAACACATATCAACTTTTTAGATGCAATCATATAGCCGAAACTAAATGCATTCGTCAAGGAGTTTATAAAGATACAAGATAACCCCTATAGTATTCCACAACCGCACTCCCCACAAAGATTTGGCAATTAAGCACAAGTTCAATTAAGAACTCTTTCCCATAAAATGTCATTCCCGAAAGAACAACAAGAGCGAACTTACTTTTACAAGAAAAGAAGGATTTATTTGGACACAATTGTAGCGTCCCCAAAGCTAGCAGTTGACTAATCCAAGAGATTAACTAATTAAAGAGGCACTAAGGATCTAAAACATATATTTAAGCATTCAATTAAGAAATCTGCTATAACACATAACCCAAAAACTAGCCCCGCTCTGAAAAAAATATGTACAAGAAATGATACATACACAGTAGTCATTTGGTTTACAAATAGAATATACAACATAATAAACATAGATGAAGTTAGCCAACTAACAGACTCAACTCCTCGAAGCTTCCGCTGCGCAACTCTGATCTGTCTCTGAAACTGAAAGTGGGAATGGGTGAGCACATCATCCCTATAAGGGGTGCCCAGTAGAAATAACATTTAACTTTCAAGTAATCACTAGAATGATTTGGAAAACATTAGATGTTTTCCCAACACTAAAAGACGACCAACGCACTGAAATAAACAGTCATGTACATGGACATATTCCTTCACTAATATTGACGCCCTTTCCACGCCTAATAGGGTAATAGTGACACCCATTCCACGCCTAATAGGGTAATAGTGACGCCCGCTCCACGCCTAATAAGATTCTCGTAAATATAAAGAAGGGTGAAGGAACACATCCTATATACCACAAATGGAAATTCTTATTTCCCACAGGACAATTCATAAAGACGAACGAAGCATTACACTTCCTTTCCAAGCAATGGAAAGATTAAAAGAAATAACAGAACTATCGAAATTCAAAGTTAAACAATTCATGGAAAACACAACCAGACAATGCCTGAGTTTGTTAAACAAAGACTTTTGTAAACTGTTAGAGCATAGCTCGGTCGACCTCGCATGCGTTGCTATCTCAAGCATGTTTATCAATGTTAGTGATCAAAACTATGAGTCTTGATTTCTAGCCTACATAGCTAAGTCTCGGACTAGGATAGAAAAGTATAGTTGAGCTCGAGGACTTCATGGAGATTCATCATACAACGACGAAGATCTACTCAAGGAACCGTGGAACTTCATCAACAAAAAGGTATGTGGAGACTTGAACTTATCTATCACTCAAAAGTCTATCTCTTCTATCTCCTACTTCTTATGAGACAAAAGTCGCATGCTATATAGAATGGATCATACACATTTGATATTTCGAGCCGAGTATATCTCGCCTATCTATATCTCGAAATCATGTGTTGGTAAAGCGTTTCGCTTTGATCAAAGTTTATCTTCACCTAGTGACGAAAGTCATGAAAAGTTTCATTTACTTTGAGAATTGCTATGACGCGAAATGGTCTGTGAATGACGGCTATATAACGTCCTCTAAGAATGTCTCAATGATTGGAATGAGAGTTTAGATTACATAACCATGTATTCCTTAATATGAAGTTTTCGAACTTTGTTGATTGAGAGAAACCGGAGGAATTGGCTTTGCCAAGTCCGCGAACCCTATCCGCGAATCCAGTCCGCGAACTGACGGAAGTTCTAGTACCGAGAATTTCTGCTGGGATTTTCCAAAAACTCGTTTACGTGTAAGTCCGCGAACCTAGTCCGCGAACTTGCGAATGTCTCTTTGTCGAGATTTTCTGCTGAGTTTGGAAAACTCCACCGGTTGTCTTAAGTCCGCGAACTTGTTTGTGAGCTTAAGAGGTTATGATATAAAGATGTGCTCTGAACATGAAACTTCAGTTACTAACGAATGCTTTATGCAAACCGTGGCTATAAAGTTCATGATCCGATTCAATCGAATCATCTTTGTTTCAATTGTGTCTTGTGTAGTTACATAAGATCTCATAGCAATTGAAAAACTCTTTAACTAGTTCATTTGAGTCAATTGCACTAGTTATGGTGAAGAAGAACAAGGTTAATATGAAATGCTCATATGGTTAACCTTTTGGGTTACTATGTTGAACCAACATACACGTACACGTTTGGGCATGGTTTTCACAAACCCAGTAAAACGTCTACCCAAGTGTGTGTGACAAGCTAAGTTTTCGATTTAACGGTTGAAAAATATTATCTTGAATTTAAATCAGGTTTTCATCTAACGGTGAATATGGATTGCTTTGTAACTAAGGCAAAACCCTGATTTGAAGACTATATAAAGGAGACATCTAGCATTGTGCAAAACTAATCCCCACACGTCTGTGTGATACTAGTGCGCTCGCTAGAGTCGGTATCCATTAACCTTTGATTTTCTTCTCTAAACCAGGTTAACGACTTAAAGACTTCATTGGGATTGTGAAGCCAGACCAATACTACTTTTATCGTAGTTATGTGATCTGATCTTGCATCTTATATCGTACGAGTACAATCTATTGATTGGCTTGAGATCGTGAGAGTTCTCCGATAGGCAAGATAAAGTAATCACAAACATTTTCGTCTCACTGTTTGTGATTCCTCGACAAAACACATGTGTAGTCAGGAAGGCTTGTTGAGAGGTGATTGATTAATCTAGGATGTTCTTCGGGAATATAAGACCGGATTATCAATTGGTTCATGTTCACCTTGATTTCTATCAAAAGACGGAACAAAACCTAGGGTTTATCTGTGGGAGACAGATTTATCCTTTGATAGACTTTTCTGTGTGATATAGATTTGTTTGTTGTCAAGTCTGCGATTTTGGGTTGCAGCAACTCTTGGTTGTGGGTGAGATCAGCTAAGGGAATCAAGTGTGCAACATCCTGCTGGGATCAGAGGAGTAGGAGTACAACTTTACCTTGGATCGGTGGGATACTTATTGGGGTTCAACTATGGTCCAGTCCGAAGTTATCTTGTGGTAGGATAGTGTCTGGAGCGGATTAATACAGTGTGTATTCAATCTAGACTAGGTCCTGAGGTTTTTCAGCATTTACGGTTTCCTCGTTAACAAAACTTCTAGTGTCTATGTTATTTAGTTTGCGCATTATATTTTTATATAATAGAAATAATACAGGTTGTGCGTTAAGATCATCAATTGGAAATCCAACCTTTGGTTGTTGATTGATCCTTGGACATTGGTCTTTGGTACCGTCCACGTTATCTCTCTTTGATAAAGACTCGCAGATTTGTATTTGCTTGAGTAAAGATCAAATCGAGAGATTGAGATAATAACTCCTTGAGATTTTATCTAGATTGAGTCGGACTGTCTAGTTGATTCTCTAGCAAAGTATTTCGGAGTTAGTCCATACAGATTGCTAATAGAATTATTTGGTGGTGTTGTTAGACCCCCGCTTTTTCAATTGGTATCAGAGCAGGCGAACACGTTTAAAGACCTTATCAGTCTGTGTTTGTAGCCATCTGACTCTATGGACGGAAGTGTTATCTCAATAAATGCACCACCAGATCCAGGGATTCCAGAGTTCTCTTCTATAACTGGTTTAATTAAATATGTAGAAGAAATTCTATCTAAACCTCCACCAGGTTTTAAATCCCTTGAAGTGTTTTCAGGGCTTGAAAAGAAGCTTGAGAGCTTATCTCTTGATGTTGAGTTATACCTCCAGAAAGAGTAAGAATCTCTTGACAGGCTAAATCAAGTTATGATGAATAATATTCATGTTGAGGTTGATATTGATTTACTAATCAGTGAGAGCAATGCTCCTCCTCTGTGTAATCCAATTAGTTGTGATAAACTAAACGAATTACAAGAGGAGTTTAAATCTCAGCCATCTGAGTGTATCACCTCAAAGCATGAATCGATTCGTTGCTCAATTCCTGATACTTCTTATCAAGATAGTATAGTATTGTCTTCTTTTATGAAGAATCTAGGACGTCTCTTTTTATCAAAAGAGTTCCCTTCACAGTACTAAAAACTATCTGCAGAAACTGCTTTTTATAAGTTGGAAAACAAGAAATCAGAAACACAAATATTTTTGGGTTCTCTTAAAGTTCTTTGATAGACTTATAAAAACAGTTCCTTGGGTGTTTCTCAACACTACAAGATTTAAAAAATGTTGGAAAGAAACTCTTTCTTGGTGCCATGGTGAGCAAGACATTGTTCACCTCACACAACTTGTTTGTGTTGAAAATGCATCCTCACCAAGAAATGCCCTGTTATGTATACGGTGAGGGAGGCACAACAACTGGGGCGCACAGATTATGTTCGGAAAGGCTGTAGAATTAAAATGGATTCTTCTAAAAAGATATGTCTATAAACTTGAGCAAGTTTTATGTTTTTATTACTTGTTTGAGTACTTATAATGATCCATGTACCTTGATTATCGTTCATTTCTACCTAACTTGATCCGTGTTTAAGGTTCTTTTAAGTGTAGGTTTGAAAATAATAGTTCGGGATGTTTGGACTTCATGGTAGACATACAAAGTATGCATAACATCTTTTAAAATCAAAATACAGGGGGTTTAAGTTCGCAAACTTTGGCTCAAGTTCGCGGACTTGAAAATTCATGTGCAAACCCGTATGCATATTTTCCTGTAGACATCAATATTCGGTAAGCTTGTTTTGGCCGTAATTTCTTCGTCCGAACTCGGAATCACCTCATTCTTTTTGCATTCTCTTTATTTTTGATATATCTTCAAAATAGAGATGATAAACGTTGAATTTGGATGAGTTAAGATTGGTATTTGTCCTGACTCTTGTTTTTGAGTATTTTGCTCCGTTTCGTTGCACTTGTTCCACTTCTCTTGAATTTGGGCACTTGAATTCTTGGAGTACTATTGTTCTAAGCTCATTGTAGCTTTTACAAGAATGTTGTTGGTGAATCACAAAGAAGGAAGTTCAAGAATGGGCAGTAGTACGCTTTATTATGGAATTCTTGAATGTTCACAATCATTTTATGTGAACTATGGTGCATGGTCGTTAGTGACTTTGTATGATCTTCTTTGTTAATAAAATATTTTTATAAGCCTTTGGTAGCTATTCTTGGTACATCTGGGCGAAGAAGATTGATTCTACCCTTTAAGGACAAATCATCTTATATGTGCATTACGAGTTTGTCTTGATGCCTATGAAACTTCTTATGAGAATTTATTCTTGTTTTTGAGAAGGATTACTAGAGTTTGGAATAGCCATTATTGTGATTTCACATAGCTATGTCCTATGTTTTCATCTTCGTGTTTTTAGGTTTATTTGTTTTAAATTCTAAAAATATTTGGAGGATGATGGTTTGCAATATTTAATCTTGTGGTTTGTTATATTGCAATATTTTTATGGGATATGTATTTTTTGCGTCCGTGAACTTGAAGGTCCCATATGTTGTCAAAAGTAAAGTCGTTCATGAATTGGTATTCGTATTGATGAAAGAACGAATGGACTTTTGACAAATACAAAAGTTATGCCTATGAAATCATTTATTTGATGGAAAGTAGGATTAAATCTTTTGTAAGACAAGGATAAAGTCTATTATGTTGTTATGCATATAATGATGGAAAATAGAATACATCCTTGTATGTTGTCCACGGTATTGATCTTCATTGATCCATTTTATTATGTATTGTCGTGAAGGCTCCATTGTATGTCTTATGTTGAGCACGATTCGACTAAGTCGATTATTCTTATTGACTTGGTTGGTTGTTCCGTGAGATGCTATATGTTGAGATTGAAGAACTAAATTAATCAACCAGTTTGGTTATTTAGTTTGTACTCCATAAGTTTTCTTTCTTATGTTGAGTACATGGATGGTTAAGCTTGTCATGTTCTATGATAAACTTAGTCGGGGTTCCATAAGTTCTCTTATGTTGAGCCCAAAATAATTAAATTGATTACTTCGGTGATTAGTTTGATTATTGGTATCCCAATTAGATTAATTATAGGTTCTCTTGTATTTAATCTAGTTGAGTTTTCATATATTCCACAAGTTCTTGTGTTGAGTATATGAACGACTATACTAATCATGTTCTATTGGTTAATATAGTCATATATTCCGTAAGGTTTTCCTTATGTTGAGTATTTGAACGGTTAAGTTAGTCACCTCCATATGATTAACTTAGTCGTAGATTCGTAGGTTTGACTTAGTCGTAGCTTCGTAGGTTTACTTATGTTGAGCACTTTCAATTAGTCACCTCCATAAGTTAGTCACCTCCATATGATTAACTTAGTCGTAGATTCGTAGGTTTACTTATGTTGAGCACTTTCAATTAAATTAATCACTTTTGTGGTTTGATTTAGTTGCGTATTCCAATTAAATTAACCATAGGTTTACTTGTGATTAATTTGGTTGAGTGTTGGATATAGAAAATCATTCCCATGGTTTTGTTGTCCAATTAAAAATCCTTCTTTTCTTTCGAAATTAAGGTCGCTCTTGTTGTTCTCTCGGGAATGACATCAAATGGGGGAGAGTTCTTTTGAACTTGTGCTTAATGGTAATATCTTGCGGGGTGTGCGGCTGTGGAATTTTATAGGGGTTATCTTATATCTTAAAACTCCTTGATGAATGCATTTATCTTTGGCTTTGTGATTGCATCTAAATTAAGTTGGTATGTATTTTTCTTTTAGTCTATGAAATGTCTCTTGTAGAAATTTCATTATGATCCCGTTCTTGTACCTTTGCCAATTTTATTGACAAAAAGGGGGAGAAATATTGTAGTTCACACTACAAATACACATGGTTTTCGGATCATTGTGTAAGGGGGAGTGGTTTCCATGATCGAGATGGAGTATTGACTAAGGGGGAGTGATACATATCACCATAGTGTTATTGTTAAAGTCGTGATACAATTTGAATTTGATGTTACATAATAATACTATGACACTGTATAATAATGATCGAGAATCTCGATTTCTCTCATTGTTATAGCTACGGATTTTCAACAACGGTGATGCTAAACTTACAACCTTTGAGATCATTGGAGTACTTGGAAGGACGAAGATTTCAGGGAACGTTGAAGATTAGACTATGGCATAGGAGCCACTAAAGTTTATCTTTTTTGTATTCCATATGTATTAATAGTTTTGTCACTAAAATTGACAAAGGGGGAGATTGTTAGAGCATAGCTCGGTCGACCTCGCATGCGTTGCTATCTCAAGCATGTTTGTCAATGTTAGTGATCAAAACTATGAGTCTTGATTTCTAGCCTACATACCTAAGTCTCGAACTAGGATAGAAAAGTGTAGTCGAGCTCAAAGACTTCATGGCGATTCATCATACAACGACGAAGATCTACTCAAGGAACCGTGAAACTTCATCAACAAAAAGGTATGTGGAGACTTGACCTTATGTATCACTCAAAAGTCTATCTCTTTTATCTCCTACTTTTTATGAGACAAAAGTCGTATGCTATATAGACTGGATCATACACATTTGATATTTCGAGCCGAGTATATCTCGCCTATCTATATCTCGAAATCATGTGTTGGTAAAGCGTTTCGCTTTGATCAAGTTTATCTTCACCTAGTGACGAAAGTCATGAAAAGTTTCAATTACTTTGAGAATTTTTCTGACGCGAAACAGTCTGTGAATAACGGCTATATAACGTCCTCTAAGAATGTCTCAATGATTGTAATGAGAGTTTAGGTTACATAACCATGTATTCCTTAACCGAAGTTTTCGAACTTTGTTGATTGAGAAAAACCGGAGGAATTGGCTTTGCCAAGTCCGCGAACCCAGTCCGCGAACTGACGGAAGTTCTTGTGCCAAGAATATCTGCTGGGATTTTCCAAAAAATCGTTTACGTGTAAGTCCGTGAACTCAGTCCGGGAACCTAGTCCGCGAACTGGTGAAAGTCCCTTTGCCGAGATTTTCTGCTGAGTTTGGAAAACTCCACCGGTTGTCTTAAGTCCGCGAACTTGTTTGTGAGCTTAAGAGGTTATGATCTAAAGATGTGCTCTGAACATGAAACTTAAATTACTAAGGAATGCTTTATGCAAAATGTGGCTATAAAGTTCATGAGCCGATTCAATCGAATCGAATCATATTAGTCTCAATTGTGTCTTGTGTAGTTACATAAGATCTCATAGCAATTGAACAACTCTTTAACTAGTTCATTTGAGTCAATTGAACTAGTTATGGTGAAGAAGAACAAGGTTAATATGAAATGCTCATATTGTTAACCTTTTGGGTTACTATGTTGAACCAACATACACGTACACGTTTGGGCATGGTTTTCACAAACCTAGTAAACGTCTACCCAAGTGTGTGTGACAAGCTAAGTTTTCGATCTAACGGTTGAGAAATATTAGCTTGAATCTAAATCATGTTTTCATCTAATGGTGAATATGGATTGCTTTGTAACTAAGGCAAAACCCTGATTTGAAGACTATATAAAGGAGACATCTAGCATTGTGCAAAACTAATCCCCACACGTCTGTGTGATACTAGTGCGCTCGCTAGAGTCGATCTCCATTAACCTTTGATTTTCTTCTCTAAAATCAGGTTAACGACTTAAAGACTTCATTGGGATTGTGAAGCCAGACCGATACTACTTTTATCGTAGTTGTGTGATCTGATCTTGCATCTTCTATCATACGAGCACAATCTATTGATTGGCTTGAGATCGTGAGAGTTTTCCGATAGGCAAGATAAAGTAATCACAAACATCTTCGTCTCACTGTTTGTGATTCCTCGAAAAACCGCCTGTGTAGTCAGGAAGGCTTGCTGAGAGGTGTTTGATTACTCTAGAATGTTCTTCGGTAATATAAGACCGGATTATCAATTGGTTCCTGTTCACCTTGATTTCTATCAAAAGACGGAACAAAACCTAGGGTTTATCTGTGGGAGACAGATTTATCCTTTGACAGACTTTTCTGTGTGATACAGATTTGCTTATTGTCAAGTCTGTGATTTTGGGTTGCAGCAACTCTTGGTTGTGGGTGAGATCAACTAAGGGAATCAAGTGCCCAGTATCCTGCTGGGATCAGAGGCGTAGGAGTACAGCTGTACCTTGGATCGGTGGGAGACTGATTGGGGTTCAACTATAGTCCAGTCCGAAGTTAGCTTGTAGTAGGCTAGTGTTTGTAGCGGCTTAATACAGTGTGTATCCAATCTGGACTAGGTCCCGGGGTTTTTCTGCATTTGCGGTTTCCTCGTTAACAAAACTTCTGGTGTCTGTGTTATTTCTTTTCCGCATTATATTTTTATATAATAGAAATAATACAGGTTGTGCGTTAAGATCATCAATTGGAAATATAAACTTTGGTTGTTGATTGATATTGATTGATCCTTGGACATTGGTCTTTGGTACCGTCCAAGTTATCTCTCTTTGATAAAGACTCGCAGATTTGTATTTGCTTGAGTAAAGATCAAATCGAGAGATTGAGACAATAACTCCTTGAGATACTTTTTATCTAGATTGAGTCTGACTGTCTAGTTGATTCTCTAGCAAAGTATTTCGGAGTTAGTCCATACAGATTGCTAATCAAATTATTGGGTGGTATTGTTAGACCCCTGCTTTTTATAAAAGAAACAACAATGGTTACAAAAGAGTTAAATATAAATTCCCACCTCTTTTGATGAGAAGCCACGCCCACCTCGATATCCACGATCCACTGGTTCATCCTTTGAATCGATCGTTGTTAATAAAGACTAACTGTTAATCACACAAGAACTCTAATAATCTTGCCAAAATGGCTCACACAAGAATCATAGAAGTCTATCTAATGTTTCTAAGCCCATTTATGGTTTTACACATCTTCATTATCCATCTTTTGCATATCTAAAGGTTTAATAATTCAATTAAGTTGTTTCTCTAGTCCACTAAATAAGTCTTGTGAATATCTACAACTTTGTAGAAGAAACCAAAGGTCGATTCGGACAATAAGGGGTCCAAACAATCAAAGCATGAAAATTATGCCTAAACCCGAGTCCATTAATCCGACCCATTAATCTAAGGCTTGGTTCATTAGGTCAACAAACAGTCACTAACAGTCACAGGTCTACTAACAGTCAGTCGTTAGTCAAAGTATAAGGTCAAGTCAAGGTCAGCTCGAGTATGGTCAACAGAGTCCAAGGTTCACTGAGTCAAACCGATTCAACTCAGGCTAACAGGGTTAACTCGACTCAGTCATACTAACTGAGTCAGCTAAAAAAACTGAATCAGACTGAATAAGCTCAGTCAGACAAGCCAAGGGTTCTTCGTGCACAACTGCAACTCTAAGTCTACAACGTAACTCAAGTTCAATTTCAATCTAACAATGCATTAATTTAATCATTCAAACAACTTCAAATATCATTTACAATTACAAACTATGCCTACCTGCAATTGCAGTTCCAAGCTTTCACAGCAAACACCAATTACAACTCCAACTCTAAACAACACCATCAAACTGACACAACAAAGCTAATCTCATTCTTCCACTGACATAACCCAAGCTCCTCTTCTTTATCCTTCAAATCTGTATGAAGGAGGTTTTCTTTGCACAGTTCTAGAGGTGTTCAGAAGTATCATAGAATGATCACTGGATATTCTTGGCATATGTACGACACCAGAATTTTCAAAAATAAGACACCAATCTGGAGAAGCTACCACCCTATCTAACCTTTGCCTGATAAGATCTTGAAATTGTCTGCCATTGCTCCAAGTGTAAGCTGGTCCAGAATAACCAAGATCCATTAGATGATTTGAGCATACGAAACCATTAAACTAAGAGATTGTATTGTTTAATTACTGATCCCCTCCATGTTTCTACCTAATAGAAGACAAAGCATTGAAGTCACCTATGTAGCATTTGGGTCCTGCTACATGTTGAGAGAAAATAGATAAGCTCTGCCAAAACTGAGCTCTATCAACTCTATTCGGTGGTCCATATACACAGAAGAGATTCCACATAGGATAAGGACCTGTAGGTTGAATTTGCAAGTGAATTAGATTTTTTGAAAAAGAAATAACTTCAGCTTCAATATCATCTTGCCAAAGAAGTAATAAACCACCACTACGACCCACAACTGGAACTATACAATGTTTTGAGTAACCTAGTCTATGAAGAAGAGAAATAGAAGATGATTCTGACAATTTAGTCTTTGATAAAAATACAATATTTGGTTTTGAGCTTCTCAGGAATGATTTGAGGGTTTACATTGTTCGGTCATTCCCTAACCCCCAACAATTCCAAGCAAATACTAACATGGACCGTGCAGCCTATTAGGACTAGCCGCCACCTCCCATTGATCATTTGAATCCTCCTCGATTCTTGAAACCATCTTTGATTGTGCATTTCCAATATTGATACATGATCCATCCTGCATTCGTTTAGCTCCTCTAGGATATCTTGTGGAAGTTAATTTCGAAACAATGGTAGAGCCAGAGCTTCTAGCCATCGATTTCCATTCACGCCTCCTGGTAGACGAGCTTGGTTGTATGGGATTCCATAGAATGCGTCCACTTTCACTATCCTGTGATTTATTGTTTGCCCTGGATAGAAGTTGATGAAGATTCTCATTGACAGATTTATTAGACACTGATTTTGGAGAAGTCTTTGATTTCTTTGTAACGAACTGGAATGATTCTGAAACTTGTAAGGATTGTACTCTGTTATACTTTAGATGCGTTGCAGGATTTTGATTATCATTATCCACAGACTTACCTTTCACAAACTCATAATTACAATGTTGTAAAGATGGAATTGTAGCAGTTATTGAAGTATTAAAGACACCACTTTCTGCAGTTATAGGTAAGCCATTATCTGATAGATGAATAGAATTACCCTCGGTGAAAATAGGGTAGTTAACTGAAGAATCAGTTTTTCCAAGATGAAAGTTATCAGAAGATAGCTGTCTCTGCAAGTTAACAGAACTGACTTTGAATGAGTTGGACGATGACGTGGAACCATTTAAACCAAATAATGATGTGGCTTGATGAGACATCATCGTCTCTGACACTTATGTTGAATTTCTTTCCCCAATGTTCGCAGAATCCATGACATCTTCATGTTCATAAGTTGAATAATCAGATTCATCCATGTCAATTGAGTAGATCTTTGCATTAGCATTTATCCTCCAATATTTTGGAACAATTAAATTAAAAGCTTTTTGGTGGACTTCGGGAGAAAATTGGCTGTGAATTTTGTCTTTGTACTGATGCACCTTGGGACAAATTTTCATTAAGTGACCAAGTATACCACAGAAAGAACAAAACCTTGGTAATCTTTCATAACGTATTTCAGCCATGATTTCCTTGTTTACCGAAATAGGGAATGATATGGAATCTCTAAGTGGTTTTTTAATATCCACAGGAATGCGAACTCTAGCAAACTTCCCCCAGTTCCTTTCTTCTTTGGAAGTAATAGTTCTATGACTACCCACATACACTAAGAGTTGTTGGATGAAGTTTCTGTTAAGATAGTTTACAGGGAGACCATGCAGTTGTGCCCAAAACTCTATCTTATCAAAGAGATATTCATGAGGCAGTTTGTTTGGTAAACATCTTTCCAATCCAACAAATCCTCACGAACTACCCATGGAGAAGATTCCATGATAAACTCTGATTCAGCATGAGATTCAAACCTAATAAGGAAAGTTTCTGAAGTGAATTCAGAGACGAAGAATTTTTGACTGAAAGTTTTCCATGTTTTGTGTAAAAGTTCTCTGACCCCATAAATTTGAAAAGTTCTAGGGGAAATTATCAAGAGAACCAAACAGTTTTTGTAATCATTGGAAAGGTTTGGTAACTGAGAGTTGATTCGTATGCTTTTGGATGGATTGTCTTGATTGAGAAGATTTGCGAATTTATTGATCATCTCCATATCTAGAGATGAGTGGATTTGGTTGAGGTTGAGATGAAGATCCATGATAAAAATGGTACTTTATTGTACCTTGGAAATACCAATATGTGAAGATAAAAAGATTTTGAAAACTTAGAAATTTAAGGAAATCTTCGTATAACCACGAAGAATTCCAAAAATTTTAGTTAACAAGAAAGAGTTTGTAGTTTAGGATCTGAGTATGTGAAATTTAGGGTGTTAGAATTGAAAGAAGATGGATTAACCCTGAAAACAGTTGATGAAGACTTTTTAGGGGAAAGCAGTTTTAAAATTTGCAGAGCTTTCTTCCAGTTCCGATCACTATGCGTATTCAATTTAGCCTTTTAATTAATACTTAGTTTTTTTTACCGTATTTTCAGTTTTCACGTCCATTTTTTTTTTTTGAAGCAAGAAAGATTGTATTGATTAACTTTCAATGGTTACTTAGCATCTTCCTAAACTTGAAATAAAATGTCTTCAGACATGAAAGATAACCCGACACTACTAAGACGACTGACTCTTGCTAACTTAGCCAAAATATTTGCTACCTTGTTCTTTTGTTTAGGCACAAAACTACAGCGCCAAGAACTGTTATTATTGAAAATATTCTTAATATCGAGAATCATGTTACGAATCCTCCAATCTGCATTGGTATTGTCCTTGTTTATTGTATCTGCAACTATTTGCGAGTCCAGATCGAATTGTACTCTCTCCAGGTGCATTTCCTTCGCCCACTGCACTGCCTCCCATAAACCTTTGCATTCCACTTGCTCTGGACTCAAAGAAGCTTCTAGGTAGATGCATTTGGAACCCCTATGTGTGCCTGCAAAATCACGAACTATAAGTCCATTGCCCCTTGTTTTAAGAGAATACTGAAAAGAACCATCAACATTTATTTTATGAGTGCCCATAGGAGGTGGAGACCAGTGAAGATTAACTCTATTTTGTTTAGGAACTTGAGCAGTAGAACTAAGAGGTCTTGTCTTGAGAATCTCAATTTCTATCTTTGATATGTAAATAATGGAATATGGAGATGTCTTCAAACCCTTACACACGTTGTCACATCTAGCTGACCAAATACACCAAGCCACAATGGTTATTTTACAAACTTCCGCCCGCTGAATCTGTTTATTCAAAAGTTTCTCAAATCAATTACAGAACCACTCAACCATTTCAGAACCACTTTGAATGTGGATTCCCAAAACAGCAAACCATACTGCTCTAGAGATATTGCAGTAGAAACCAGTTTTCACGTCCATTATAACTGGTGTTTTTCTAGAAAAAAAAGTTGAAGTAGAAACCTTATTTTAGAACCCACAATTGGGGATACTCTCACAAATCGGAGGATACTCAAAAAAAAAAGATTATGAAGTAATTTGAAGAACCTTTTATCTAAAAAAATTGGTAATGTCTAAATCGCCCTTGAGTATTCCCTAGTGTGGTAAAATTTAACTATTTTAAACTTTGAATTGAAATTATTCCGGGTGTCTTCAAAATAATAAGGGAGAGATCATATATGTACTATATTATACTCCCTCTGTCTCACTATTAGATGACCTACTTAGTTTAAAATTTTGTCTCACTATTAGTTGACCTATCTCATTAAACAAGGGAATATTTCTAAAACTATCCATTTGATAGATTATCGTTAGTATAAGAAATATGTATAATTTGATATCCATGTTTATATTCATTACGTAGGTATTTTAAATGTTTTTCAATGATACAAAGTTTACGAAAATCCGTGATATAGTTTGAGAGATAAATCACTTTTAAATTTTACAAGTTATTATCCATAAGGGTATAATTGTAAAAAAATACTTCAAAAATACTCTTTTCCCTTCCTTGTCTTAAGAATTGTGCAAACTTCAACTAGGTCATCTAATAGTGAGACAGAGGGAGTACTAATCATTGGACTAGTTTCTCTATTCACTGTGAGTGCCAGAGAACCGCCGTTTTATAAACTCGTGTCCAGAGATGGAAAATACAATTTATTCATTACTATCATGAACATTAAATTCTTATAATATAGAAGAAAGGGACCCAGAGCTCATACGAGATTTGCTTGGGATAGCTGCTAGTTGGGGTAGGGGCGTATGATTTTGAAAGTGGTCTTATTGCTTTTTATCATGTGTATAGTCGGCATTGGTGTACACAGACAATCGGTATTGGTTTCATTTCCGTCGGTATTGCATTCTGAAAAGCGGGGTCTAACAACACCACCCAATATTTCTCTTAATAATCTGTATGGACAAACTCGAATATATTTTTAAGAGAATCAGCAAGACTCAATCAATTAAAAGTATATCAAAAAGTTTATATCTCTCTCTTGATTTGATTTCCTCAAACAGAAACTGCGAGTACTAATCAAATACAAGGAATAACTTGGATGGTACCAAAGACCAATATCCAAGTGTCAATCAATATCAATCAACAACCGTTATGTCGGATTCTCCAATTGATTGATCTAACACACAACCTGTATTATTTCAATTATAAAGATAAAACAATATAATGCGGAAATTGAAATAACACAGACACCAGAACTTTTGTTAACGAGGAAACCGCAAATGCAGAAAAACCCCGGGACCTAGTCCAGATTGAACACACACTGTATTAAGACGCTACAGACACTGGCCTAATCCAAGCTAACTTCGGACTGGACTGTAGTTGAACCCAAATCAGTCACCCACTGATCCAAGGTACAGTTGTACTCCCTACGCCTCTGATCCCAGCAGGATACTGCGCACTTGATTCCCTTAGATGATCTAACCCACAACTAAGAGTTGATACGACCCAAAATCGCAGGCTTTGACAATAAACAAATCTGTCTCACACAGACAAGTCTATCAAAGGATCAATCTGTCTCCCACAGAAAAAATCCTAAAGTTTTTGTTCCGTCTTTTGATAATAATCAAGGTGAACATGAACCAATTGATATCCGGTCTTATATTCCCGAAGAACAGCCTAGATTAATCAATTACCTCACAACAATTTTAATCGTATGGTAGCGAAACAAGATGTTGTGGAATCACAAACAATGAGACGAATATGTTTGTGATTACTTTTTATATCTTGCTTATCGGAGATATCAAATCTCAAGCCAATCAATCTGATTGTACTCGTACGATAGAAGATGCAAGATCAGATCACACAACTACGATAAAAGTAGTATCGGTATGGCTTCACAATCCCAATGAAGTCTTTAAGTCGTTAACCTGGTTTTAGAAGAAGAAAACCAAAGGGTTAAAGGAGAACCGACTCTAGCGCGCAAACTAGTATCACACGTAAGGTGTGGGGATTAAGTCGGCAAGAGACCTTCCGCCGGTTCGCGGACTGGGTTCGCGGACTGGTACTCACGCAACTAGTTTGTCAACTCCAATAGAATTTCTCGGGATGAGAAGTTCGGCAGTTCGCGGACTGAGTTTGCGGACTTGGAAACTAGCCATTCTTCCGGTTTCTCTTGATCAACAAAGTTCGTAAACTTTGGTTCAAGGAATAGGAATTATACATAAATGTGTTTCCACAATAATGCTTATGTCCATCATTGGTTATGTAATCTAAACTCTCATTTCAATAATTGAAACATTCTTAGAGGACGTTATATAGTTGTTACACCATTTCTCGTTAAAGCAATTTTCAAGATAATTGAAACATATCACGACTTTCGTCACTAGGTAAAGATAAACTTGGTCGAAGTGAAAAGCTTACCAACACATATTTCGAGATATAGATAGGCGAGGTATACTCGGCTCGAAATACCAAATGCGTATAATCTAAGTCTATATATATAGCATACGACTTTTTGTCTCAAGAAGTAGGAGATAGAGTAGATAGACTTTTGAGTGACAGATAAGTTCAAGTCTTCACATACCTTTTTGTCGAGAAGTTCCACCGGTTCCTTGAGTAGTTCTTCTACTTGTATGATGAATCGCCATGAAGTCCTTGAGGTAGACTACACTTTATATCCTAGTATTAGACTTATCTATAATAGACTAGAAATCAAGACTTATAGTTTTGATCACTAACATTGACAAACATGCTTGAGATAGCAATGCATGAGAGTTCGACCGAGCAATGCTCTAACAATCTCCCCCTTTGTAAATTATAGTGACAAAACTATCAATACATATGGAATACAAAAAAGATAAAGAAACTTAAGTAGCTCCTATTCCACATGTCTAATCTTCAACATTCCTCGAAATCTTCGTCACTTCCAAGTACTCCAATGATCCCAAAGGTTGTAAGTTTAGCATCACCGCTGTTGAAGATCCGTATATATAACAATGAGAAAGCATCGGTCTCGATCATTGTTATACAGTTTCATAGTATTATTACACCGCGTCAAAGTTCAATTGTATCACCACTTCAACAATAATACTATGGTGATATGTATCACTCCCCCTTAGTCAATACTCCATCTCACATGGAAACCACTCCCCCTTACATAATGACCAGAATACCATATGTATTTGTAGTGTGAACTACATATTAATTCTCCCCCTTTTTGTCAATAAAATTGGCAAAGATACAAAAACGGGATCATAATGAAATTTCCGTAAGAGACATTTCATGACTAAAAAGAAAGAACACACATCATCTTATTTAGATGCAATCATATAACCGAAGCTAATAACATTCATCAAGGAGTTTAAAGATACAACATAACCCCTATAAAATTCCACAGCCGCACACCCCTCAAGATATGACCATTAAGCACAAGTTCGAAAGAACTCTCCCCCATTTGATGTCATTCCCGAAAGAACAACAAGAGCGACCTTAATTTCAAAAGAAAAGAAGGATTTTATTGGACACCAAAAACCATAAGAATGATTTTTTATATCCAAAAACTCAATCAAATTAATCACAAGTACAACCCGTTACTAATTTAATCGGTATACGTAATCAAATCAAACACAAAAAGTGATCAATTCAATTATTTATGCTCAACATAAGAAAACTCATGCAGACACAAAAATACCCAACTAGATTAATTACATGAGAACCCATAATTAATCTAATTGGAATACACAACCAAACTAATTACGAAAGTAATCAATTTAATTGTCAATTGTTTTGCTCGATATAAGAAAACTTACGTAGCAATAACTAAATAACCAAACAAGATGATTAATTTAGTTCAAAATGCTCAACATAAAGTACCTTACGGAACAACCAGCAAAGCTAATCAAAAATAATCAACTTGGTTGTATTGTGCTCAACATAAGACACATTACGGAGCCTCACATTAATACATACGAATATGGATCAGGGATGATCAATACTGTGGAATACACAAGGATTCATTCTATATTCAATCATTATTTGCATAAAAACAATAATAGACATAATCCTTGAAAACAAAAGATTTTAACCTATCTTCCATCAACATAATTGACAATATAGGTTTAACTTTTGTATTTGTCAAAATTCCATTCATCCTTTTACCAGTACGTGAATACTGAACAAGAACGACTTTACTTTTGACAAAGTATGGGACCTTCAAGTTCACGGACGCAAACATACATATCCCATAACAAGTTGCAATATCACAAATCATAAAGATTAATACTGCAAAAACATCATCCTCCAAATATTTTTAGAATTTTATACTAAATAAAACTAAAAAGAACACAAGAAGATGAAAAATAATAGCTATGTGTAGTCACAATCATTGTTATTCAAGCACTAGTTATTCTTCCAACTAATCAAAAAGAAGACATCCTAGGCAACAAATAAAACTCAGTTTTCCTTGATGATTTCATACCTCTGGAATGGTCCATCGAAATAGGAGTTACTGATATCCTTGATTTTGTTGACTGTAGAGACACCGTGTTCATGAGTCAGAACGTTAGTTTTTCGATCAACAATGCGAACAAATGTCGATCCTTAGCGCAGTCAAGAATAACTTTCTTCTGATTCCTGATCAAGATATTCTGAGTACCAAGGATTTTTGCATGTCCATCAGTAAGTTGGTTTATCTGCAGTTGAAGATTAGAAAGTTCGTTCTTTACTTCATTCTGAACGAGAATTAAATCCTTGACCGATACTCCAATCCAAGAGTTATACTCTTTCCTTTCATGCATCTTCTTCAAAATAAACTCTTGAGCATGATCACTTCCTTTGAGATCATCCTCTACAGTAGGGTTAACTTCTTCGTTGGGAACAGTTTCTATCGAGTTCCCTTCTGAAGATTAATGAACGCATATATGAGATATATATATGTTCAAAAGTACATTCTGGATAGAAACCCTAGAGTTCCTTGAGAAGATAAGGACGTTTGTGGACTAAGCCATAAAACAAAATGGACCCAACCGGGAAAACTGCATACTGTGTCGCTTCCAGCCCTAAAAAGAAGGTCACGATGAAAGAAATAATAAAAACTCACATCAAGAGATATCAAAATACACACTAATGAAAATCAGCTAATTACTTGAGCATCTCTCAAACATCATCCTTGTATCTCTCAAGCTGGATACAAGAACGAAACTTTCTGCTACTAGGTAGCAAAGGGAGACATAGTCTCACCATAGGTTTTGAGAGAGTAGTTGTGATTTCCACCAGGATATCTGATCTCAACATTTCTTGCCTTCCCATGGTAGTTTCCATTTTTAGGGAAATTTCTCATAGATCTTCCTGAAAGCTCAAGAGAAGGAGCTTTATGATTACTAGGTTTAGTACCTCTAGAGATCGGTTCAAGAGGATTTTCCGAGATGGGTTTCCAAACTCTAGACTTAGATTTACCAGAGTTGTTCTTATAAGCACAGGTCATGCTTTCTTCAGCAGCATAAGAATTTAAACCACTAGAATGCACAGAAGTCCTGTAATGATTCCTGGGGAAGAGATCATTTTTATAAGATGTCTGGTTTCTTGTGAGCATGAGGTTCACTGCCGTAGTCGACTGACTATTTACTCCATTGACTGTGGAAAGAAGCAAATTACGAAGTTTAGAAATTTGTTTCTTCCTGGCAAAGCAACGGATAGCATAGTAATTCCTTTTTCCACAGAAGGTATAGTTTCGTGGAGAAGACGCAACAGACGGAAACTGTTTTAACTTTACATCCCTATGAGAAGATTGTAATTTATATAAACTTTTCTAGACACAATCTTATTTTGGAGGATATTTATTCATGTACTATATGTCAAGAGGAACAGTTGGAACATAAGAACTTTTCCTTAGAACAACGTTTTCCTTCTCCAAGGTCACACACTGTTCATGGGATAGTGAAAGTGATGCTTCTAGCTTCTCTTTTTCAACATGAAGTCTATTAAGATCGAATGAATGCGTCTTGATCAACCGTTTTTATCTAATTGATCCTTCTTTGATAATCCTTTCAAGATCACAAATCTTTTCACGCTGTAGATTATTCTCTTGAAGAAGTTTCTCAATATCCTTAGAGAAGGACTCAATAATGCTATAGAGTACACGTTCTCGATCAATAGACTTTTCAAATTCATCGATGAGTTGATCATGATTCTGAAGATCAATAAACTCAGTAGAATTTTTTGCGATTTTGGTGAGCTCCATTTCAGCTTTTGCCATTGTGTCCAATGTCTCATTGGAGGAAGAGTGATCAACACAGGATGAGTCAATTTTCTTACCTCGGGATTCGGAAGAATCAACTAAGGAGCAATCCTTTGAGGTATTCCCAAGACAACTGACATAGTTGAAAGCTTTGGGAGGCATCTTGGTATGCGTAAGAGATTCTGTCCTCAGACTCAGATTGCTACAAACACAGACTTGTAAGGTCTTGAACATGTTTGCTTGCTCTGATACCAATTGAAAAAGTGGGGGTCTAACAACATCATCCAATATTTCGCTTAGCAATCTGTATGGACAAACTCGAATATACCTTTAAGAGAATCAACAAGACTCAATCAATTAAAAGTATATCAACGAGTTTATATCTCTCTCTTGATTTGATTTCCTCAAACAGAAACTGCAAGTACTAATCAAATACAAGGAATAACTTGGATGGTACCAAAGACCAATATCCAAGTGTCAATCAATATCAATCAACAACTGTTAGGTCGGATTCTCCAATTGATTGATATAACGGACAACTTTTATTATTTCAATTACAAAGATAAAAAAATATAATGTAGAAATTGAAATAACACAGACACCGGAAATTCTGTTAACGAGGAAACCGCAAATGCATAAAAACCTCGGGACCTAGTCCAGATTGAACACACACTGTATTAAGCCGCTACAGACACTAGACTACTCCAAGATAACTTCGGACTGGACTGTAGTTGAACCCCAATCATTCTCCCACTGATCCAAGGTACAGTTGTACTCCCTACGCCTCTGATCCCAGCAGGATACTGCGCACTTGATTCCCTTAGATGATCTCACCCACCACTAAGAGTTGCTACGACCCAAAATCGCAGGCTTTGACAATAAAAAAATCTATCTCACACAGACAAGTCTATCAAAGGATCAATTTGTCTCCCACAGAAAAACCCTAAAGTTTTTGTTCCTTTTTTTGATAATAGTCAAGGTGAACAGGAACCAATTGATAATCCGGTCTTATATTCCCGAAGAACAGCCTAGATTAATCAATCACCTCACAACAATCTTAATCTTATGGTAGCGAAACAAGATGTTGTGGAATCACAAACAATGAGATGAAGATGTTTGTGATTACTTTTTATATCTTTCCTATCGGATATATCAAATATCAAGTCAATCAATCTGATTGTACTCGTACGATAGAAGATGCAAGATCAGATCACACAACTATGATAAAAGTATTATCGGTCTGGCTTCACAATCCCAATGAAGTCTTTAAGTCGTTAACCTGGTTTTTAGAAGAAGAAAACCAAAGGTTAATGGAGAACCGACTCTATCACGCAAACTAGTATCACACGTAAGGTGTGTGGATTAGTTTTGAACAATACTAGATGTCTCCTTTATATAGTCTTTCAAATCAGGTTTTTGCCTTGGTAACAAAGCAATCAATATTCACCGTTAGATGAAAACCTGATTTAGATTCAAGCTAATATTTATCAACCGTTAGATCGAAAACTTAGCTTGTTATACACAAATGAAGTGCACGCTTCTAGGTTTGTTAACCGTACCCAAATGTGTACATTGTTGGTTCAACAATAGTTAACCAAAAGGTTAGACATATGAGCATTTCATATCAACCATGTTCTTCTTCACCATAACTAGTTCAAATGACTCAAATGAACTAGTTAGAGAGTTGTTCAATTGCAAGGAAATCTTATGTAACTACACAAAACACAATTGAAGCAAAGATGATTTGATTCACTTAAATCGGTTCATGAACCTTTATAGCCACGGTTTGCAAACTCCATTCCTTAGTCTTTTTAAAGTTTAAGTTCAGAAATCATCTTCAGATATATAACCTTCTTAAGTTCGCACACTAGGTTCGCGAACTTAAGTAACCGGCAGAGTTTACAAACTCCAGCAGAAAATCTCGGAAAGAGACCTTCCGCCGGTTCGCGGACTAGTACTCACGCAACTAGTTTTTGAACTCCAGAAGAATTTCTTGGGATGAGAAGTTCGGAAGTTTGCGGACTGAGTTCACGGACTTGGAAACTAGCCATTCTTCTGGTTTCTCTTGATCAACAAAGTTCGCAAACTTTGGTTCAAGGAATATGACTTATACATAAATGTGTTTCCACAAAAATGCTTATGTCCATCATTGGTTATGTAATCTAAACTCTCATTTCAATAATTGAAACATTCTTAGAGGACGTTATATAGTTGTTACACCATTTCTCGTTAAAGCAATTTTCAAGATAATTGAAACATATCACGACTTTCGTCACTAGGTAAAGATAAACTTGGTCGAAGTGAAAAGCTTACCAACACATATTTCGAGATATAGATAGGCGAGGTATACTCGGCTCGAAATACCAAATGCGTATAATCTAAGTCTATATATATAGCATACGACTTTTTGTCTCAAGAAGTAGGAGATAGAGTAGATAGACTTTTGAGTGACAGATAAGTTCAAGTCTTCACATACCTTTTTGTCGAGAAGTTCCACCGGTTCCTTGAGTAGTTCTTCTACTTGTATGATGAATCGCCATGAAGTCCTTGAGCTCAATTACACTTTCTATCCTAGTCCGAGACTTAGCTATAATAGACTAGAAATCAAGACTTATAGTTCTGATCACTAACTTTGACAAACATGCTTGAGATAACAACGCATGCGAGTTCAACCGACCAATGCTCTAACACATTCAACCTACAAGCTATGCCGATTAACACAGTCGGTATTGGTTTCATCAACAACATAGTACCGTCTATAACAGTCGGTATTGCCTTCGAACCTATACCAGTGCAAGACTGTGACTGTGTAAATTTCTAATTTTGACCTAATTTTTGATTTAAAAACCTATAAAATTCAATCAAAATACTATGAAAATGAACGAGAATCACTCATCTTCTCACCGGAGCCATTTGGAATTGTCGATTAATCGAAGATGAAATGAAGAAGTTATGGATAAAGAGGAGAAGAGGAGAAAAAGAGGAGAGTAAGAAGAGCAGTCAACAATTACAATGAATGGGGATCCTTTTAATGTTTTATTAGGTTTTCTTTTTAGTTTTTATTAGGGTAAAGGGCGTATTGACATTTCATCATAAGAAAAAATTCCCTCTTAGCTAAAATCTAGTCTCATATAACCGTGAGTATCCCCCAATTTGTGATAGTATCTCTCAACTATGGGTTCTTTTTTTATTCAAACTTACAACTAAAATTGTAAAAGTAATACAAAAGTACTTGTGGCTACATGATTAAAGATTTGAAATTTTAAAAACTTACGATAATTAAACTAGTGCTTAAAATAATTTAAAGAGTAAACAAACTGACTATGGTCATCATCAAAACCATAGACTTTTTCTTCTTCACAATTACAATGATCTACTCCATTATTAATATTAATATTCAAATTATATTTTTTTGTTAATACCTCGGATATCTTGGTTTGAATCATTGACAATGTAATGAGCATTGTTTGCGGGATTTACATTTTCATAACCTTGTATATTGTCTCCAAACGATAGAATAACAAAGTAGTAAGCAAAGTTATTCGTTGGTAATCTTTGATGTGGTATTTCAACTTCTTGAGGTAAATAGGCTATGAACGTCGTGGACATCGATGTTTCGTCGTTTCACTTTACCTTGAACTTTTTGCTGCTCCAATATCTTAAATCGTACTGAACATACCCTCATATCATTTATTTTTGAACGATAGTTTGGTGTGAATTCTTTCAAACACATTCCAATTCCTCTCTGATCCAGATGATGTGTTTGTTTGGTTTTATAACCACCAGCTTATAGAAAAAACTCTAAGCATCTGCTTTTTAGCTAGGTGATTATTATATTCTTGAAACTTTGAGAATTTCATGTCGATACTACGACCCTCCTTAAATATCGTGAAGGGACAAGATGATAGAGGATAACTATGTTTACGAAGGAATGAGATAGGAAATTTGGTTGCATGCATAGGAACATAAGATATCGGGGTCTTTTAATTATGAGGACAATTATTTTATTTTATTTAAAAAACTTTGATCCCTTTTGAATATGAAAACCATATGCATTATTCTTCAATTGAGGATGCCACACCAAATTTAACATTTAGCAACAACTTAAATGTGACGGACCGGAAAATTACGCCTGGGCACGCAGGCCATAACTCCCCCAGATGCGCCATGATGATGCTACGATTCGGGACTTAAAGCTACGCAAATGCACGTCCATTTTCCCTTGCAAGCATGCTCCGTAAGCATGATGCAGCTAACTTAGCTTCTACATCGTTCGAAATTTACCCTTGTCCGCAAAAGGGTATAAGGCCATAGAGCTAAGGCCAATGCACATCACATGCTTCACTGGATTTTCCTCAACGTAGGAAATTCATATCTAGCTGAGCGATCGTCATACTACCGAGTCTTGTCCATGTATAAGGCATAAACCTTGAACTTACGCATAGGCTATAGCAGGCCTAATGCCCTCTCTTCACTTAGCTTAGGCATTGATGAAATCATGCACTTGTCTTGATCATGCCAAGGATGCATCAATCAGGAAGATGCCGTACTTTCTTAGGCTTATGCAAGCTCCGCTAATTTGCATATCGATGTATCTTACTTTCCATGCCATGCCCAATGCACCATTGGTACATGCCTTAGTCGAACGATTTGATAGGAAGTATGAGCATCCAAGGAATGAAATGAAACTCACCTCATCAAGTTTGGCCACAATGATCTCCTGCATCGATCTACCAAGCCAGATGATATGAGAGGCCAATGTGTCGCAATCATCTCTGAAATAGATTATATGAGTGACAAAGTGATGGACCGGAAATGCTGCAACTCATTGCAGCTTCCTATGTACCCTTCCCTACTCTAAACACTAGTACACAGAGACCCTTTTGCCACGCCAAATTGGCGTGTCCATAGGGGTTTTGTCACGCCACTTCGGTTTGGACTAGGTGTGACTTCTGCTTGCGTGGTTTTAGGTAGCTTATAGCCACGCCTGCCATGCGTGTCTATTTCTGCATGAAATAGACACGCCAGAGCCATATAGGCGTTGTTATATAGGGTCCCAAAAACTTAAGTATTGGTACTCTATAGACACACGATTTATTATTTTGGTGTGGCTATTTGGTTCACTATAGACACGCAAATTTCTTTTGGCGTGGCTATTTGATTCACTATAGACACACAAATTTCTTTTGGCGTGGCTATTTGATTCACTATAGGCTTTTTGGCGTGGCTATTTGGTTCACTTTAGACAAATTGCTTGTTGGCGTGGCTATTTGGTTCACTTTAGACGCGCATATTGCTTTTGGCGTGGCTATTTGATTCACTATAGACACGCAAATTGCGTTTTGGCGTGCCTATTTGGTTCACTTTAGACACGCAAATTTCTTTTTGGCGTAGCCATTGGTTATCCGATAGACACGCCATATAGGTTTAACGTGGTTATATGTTATGTTTTAGCCACGCCAATTTCACTTACTTTCATCCACGTGGCTGCATTAGGAACCGTTGAATACCATCCACATGTAACGTTGTGAACCGTTCATTGGATATCCTATAGACACGCCCCATAGAGCGTGGCTATATGTGATATTTAGCCACGCCAATTTCCAATTACCTTGGTCCACGTAGCCATATTACGAATCGTTGGATGTCATTTAAGATGATGCAATATTGACCGTGAAAATTATATGCATCCTTCACCGTCCACATGTAATGTTGTGAGCCGTTGATTGGATATCCTATAGACACGCCCCATATAGCGTGGCTATATGTGTTATTTAGCCACGCCAATTTACAATTACCTTGATCCACGTGGCCGTATTAGGAATCGTTGGATCTCATTTAAGATGATGCAATATTGGTCGTTCAATTATATGCATCCTTCACCGTCCACATGTAACGTTGTGAGCCGTTCACTGATTTCCTATAGACACGCCCCAAAGAGAGTGGCTATATGTGATATTTAGCCACGCCAATTTACAATTACCTTGATCCATGTGGCCGTATTAGGAATCGTTGGATCTCATTTTAGATGATGCAATATTGACTGTTAAATTATATGAATCCTACGTCGTCCACATGTAACGTTGTGAGCCGTTCATTGAAGAACCTATAGACACGCCATATAGCGTGGCTATATGTGATATTTTGCCACGCCAATTTACAATTACCTTCATCCACGTGGATGTATTAGGTACCATTGGATCTCGTTTAAGATGATGCAATATTGACCGTTCATATGTAACGTTGACCGTCCACATGTAACGTTGGGAGCCGTTCATCGGAGAACCTATAGACATCCCATATAGCGTGGCTTTATATGATATTTAGCCACGCCAATTTATATCTTCTAAACGTGTCTTTATGTTATGTATAGCCACGCCAATTAATCTCGAAGCGTGTATATTACGCGTGTGACACCTCTAAGCCGTTCAGATATGGCGCATCTAAACCATCCACCTGGCACTATCCAAATTCTATTATATACTTTATAAATTATGGTTAAATCTGAAATTCATATATGCCAAAAATTCATATTATTATTAATAACACAGTAAAAAATGTTGAGCTTTGGTCTAACAGTTTGCAAAAAATAATATTAAAGAGCATTTATCCAAAAATCATCAGTTTTTCTTAAACTTTTTTGATGGTGGTGTCTCTGCATGCAATGGATCAGGTTGTGACATTCTCGACGCGCCAAACCTTGTCTTCCTCTGTTGCCCATCTGAAAGTTGGTATGCCTTCTGCACAGTTGGTGCATATAACCTTCTTTGCGCCTTTTTAGTCTTTTGAGAAAGCTTTCAGAGGCTGCATGCATGACTCCCCGAATGTGGATTGACTGCTAGGTGCTCCTCATTCAGTTTATCACTGTCCAATTTCTTCTCAATATCTAAAACTGGTTCTGGTTGCTTATGAGGTTTTCCATGTTGTGGAGTTTCCTGCAGCAAGAGTTTAAATGTATTATATATATATATATATATATATATATATATATATATATATTCTAAATCCAAGGAGAATTCCTCTGTCATATGAATTATTCTTCTGTCATATGAATTCTCAACAAGAGACAGACAAAAGTCATTTTTCCAATAATGTGATAAATCCAACTTCACTGAAGGCCGCGTCATTTTTCACAACTGACGTCCATAATAAAATACGTAACCAAATATCAATTTTATAATTTACACTGGTATTCATGTTCCATTAGGTGTTAATATATTTCTATCTCGTACTTATTCTTTAATCAAACTGAATACACGATTGATTTACTTAAAAAAATTTATATACTTGATTAACAAAGCAAAAGAGCTAAGAAAATAACCTTGTCATCAGAGATGGAACAATTATCTTTCGGTCATGCCACAAAACCATCTTTAGCTTCCCCTAATAACTTAAACTCACCACTTGGTTCCGTTAACACGACTGATGGATCTATGACCTCCAGAATATTGGCAGCATAACAGTGTTCAGGAAGCTCTTGTCGATGTATTTTCTGGTTAGGCACCTTAGGAAAAATACTTCCTCTAGAAACGACGTTTCCCCTAGATCCATTCCAAAAGTCATATTTTTCTTTCTGCGGAGATACGGCATATGAACATCATATAAAAAGAAGATGCTAGGATTAACAATATAGATTTACGAAGAAAAAAATAATAAGAAAAAAAATACTACATTAGATGTCTTAGCCATAGGTTCTGCCATAGATGTGCACGACTTCTCTAGAGATATTGAAGGATTTGGTTGGGAATTACTGGTAGAGTTCTGCATATAATTAGGAGACTCCTTCTTAGACCATGAATGCGAAGACACTGATGAGTTTAATAGGTAACAAATATACAAGGTTCTGCAAAATATACCCTAGCATCCGTAACTCATATAGTTGATATCATATTTCAGACATATGGTTTAAGATCATGTAACTGGTTTAAGATAACAGACTTACTAATTTTAGTTTTAATCCCGAGTATCCTCCTCGTCCTGTCCGATGTGGGAACTTGGATTGTGATATTGCCTATATTCCCTTCTCCGAATTTTTCTTGCAGAGGAAATAAAAATAATTTCATTAGTATGCTGGGATAGACAATAAGAACGAAACACAAATTAGAAAAAGAAATGTGTATTCCATACCTTAAATATAGGCAATTCTAGTACATACTTAAGGTATTCGTCCCAGTCTTCTTGGTCCATTACCGTTTCGTACTTTCTGGGGAAAGTTTTTAATTTGTCCGGTCTTTCCAGGAAGGGTTTTACATGATTATTGTATAATTTCCTTCTGAAGTCCCGCAGCTGAACAACTAGACGCTTCATGACTGCTTGCTTATATTTATGGGGCACCTCATAATGAAACTGCAATAAAAACTAATTTATGTTCATCACAGACTCACAGTTCGACAACAAAAACGACGAATTGATAACCGTATATGCATACCAGAATTTCCTCCCACATATTTTGTTTTGTTGTTGCAGGGACTTCCTTCCAACATAAATGTTTTATGCCAACCATATCACAGTCCAAATAGCCTAGGTAACTACTGAATTCAATTCTATGACCACCATCATAATCCATCTCATCATCCCATTGGTCCTCCTCTGGGGGCACGTTGTAATCATCTTCTGCCATGACAAAAGATGTGTAGGTATGTGCATCTCAGTTAGGAATTTGAGCTTATTTTGGAAAATATTAGCTAAACCTAACAAACATGTGTTACACCTCTTTTCTATTATATGAAAAGAAAACAAACATGAACTCATTGATGCATGTAACTTGAGGCTAAAACATCACTGCAACACACAAAATATCCTCATGAATATTGTGTTATCCACAAAGCGAAAGGTACCGGTTAAACGGTCTTATATAACTTTTTGTTACAAAATCCAAGAGTACTAAAGCACCACATAATGATTATCCATTTTTAGCTTGAAGATGATAGTCAAATTGGCCAACTAGCAACATGGTATCATTAAAAGTGGCAACTTAAAATGCAGACGCTACAGGCTCGCCAAGTAACAGAGACTCAAATTATTAAATATTGAGAAACCTTATATATATATATATGATTGACACAACATCGTCCATCAAAGTAGAGTTATATCTAAATCAAACCCAAACAATAACAAAAACCCGAGAAAACAATTAGCATCGTTAAGTTTTGTAAAACCTAACTAACTAGTAAAGCCTAACTAAGTAACATGAAAGAAAGATCCTTACCTAAATCTTATAATAGTTCATGCATGTAACTTAAGCCTAAAACAATATTGTTGTAACAAAATAAAATCACCTCTCATCGTCATTAACTTGTTCTTTGATATAGCCGAATAAAAACCCTAGTCATGATTTAACTAGTAAACCTATAAGATCTAACATCTGATTCCATGAGATCGAACAAAAAATCTAACATCAGTTTAATATTCATTCGATAATGGGTTGTATATATAATACCAACAACAAAGATCGAGTCTGAAAAGGTAGGTTCCTTGTAAAGATTAGAGATAGTAAAAATAAAATAAAAACCCTAATCATGATTTAACTAGTGAACATATAAGAAGTAATAGAATAAAAACCCTAATCATGCTTTACTAGTAAACCTATAAGATCTAACATCTGATTCCATGAGATCGAATAAAAAATCTAACATCAATTTAATATTCCGTTGTAGAAATAATACCAACAACAAAGATCGAGTCTGAAGAGGTATGTTCCTTGTAAAGATTAGAGATAGTAGCAGAATTATGATTTCAAAGAGAGAATGAATCGAGTAATAAAAACTGAAAAAGTAGATCGAACTCATCTTTCTTTTTCTTTTTGGAGTTTAACCAAACCATCAGGCGGGAATTGATTTTCCTTTTGAAATCATCCCGCCCAGTAAAATTCATTTTCATCGCACGCCAAACAAAATATTTTTGGTGTTTTTCTTTTTTTATTTCCAAATTTTTGATGTGTGACCAATATGGTTAGTTTCCTTTATTTTATGAGAGAATATATCGTAGACAGTTATGATAAAATTATTTCCCAAAATTTTCGAAATTTAGTTTCCTATCTCTAACCAACTCGAGAAAAGGCCATAGAAAAAAAATTACTTTCCTATTTCGAATAATATTTTCCTTAAAATTTTTAACCTGGGTTGTATCCTGTATTATTCTTGGTTTAGGGAGGAAACGTATGAATTATTAGTGGCACCTATGTAGGAAACGTATTCTTCTAATCATGCAGTATTTTTTCTAATAGGAAAGAATAAATATATTGATAAGCAAGCTTACATATTGTTTTTATCTTGTTGAATCAGAAGATTGATCCATATAGACAGATTATTAAACCAATAAAAGCAAATTGTTTGAGGTCTTGCATACTTTGCTATAGAGTCTGAAATATGATTTGCATCCCTATGGGCATAAGTGAAAACCCAAGAATCAAAATAACTTAATATAACTAATGCATCATGGATTAAATTATATGTTGTCCATTTAACTGTTGTAGCCTTCCCATTCACAACTGCTATAACATTCTGACAATCTCCTTCCAAGTGAATTTTTCACCATCCCTTACTGTGATCCCATTGTACTGCTTCTAGGAGAGGATGCGCTTCAGCTTGCTCTGGATCAATGGCTAGAGATGCACCTCCTCGCAGTCCATGGTTGTTTCCTGCAGAATCTCTACAAATCAGTCCCCATCCTGATAATACAGTTTTATCAATATAAGAAGCATCAAAATTCAATTTGTGTATATCATCTATAGGAGCCTTCCAGTTCTTATGAATTATTCTCAAAGCACTGTTGCTACTAGTTTGTATACTTTTAGCCCTTTTTCAGTCCTCAATCTGCCTGACAGTATTGTTTATAACAATGTTACTGTTAAATGGCTTGTTTTCAAAAACTGTATCACATCTAGCCTTCCAGGTTAGCCGCAAAATGAAACTGGCACTCTCATACAGACTAAAATCCTTGGGCATACCATTGTTTGCCTTTAGAAAGAAACCACTTATCCAATTTTGTAAGTCTAGACCCTGGAGGATAGTAGATAATATAGAGTCTACTGAATCCCATATATGTATGACATGATGACAATCAAAGAACAGATGTTGAATAGTTTCAGGGTTACCACTACAAATAGCACATCTACTATCTTTATGTTTAGTGAACCTAGCAAGTCTATGTTTAGTAGTAATGCAACCATGTAGGAATTTCCATATAAAATACTGAATTCTGGGAGGTAGCTTATATCTCCAAAAGGATTTCCAGCAGATGTCTAAGTTGTTCTTAGTTGGCTTAGTAGCTAAGTTTTCATTCAAGATAGCATTTTAAGCAGATTTTATAGTAAACATTCCATTGCTGGAAGGCTCCCATCTCAGCTTATCTTTACCTGCAATAGGAATTCTTATGTCAGTAATCCTTTTAACAGTATCTTCATCAAACAAAGCATTCAAAATATCAGAATTCCAAGACTTAGAGTCTTGGTCAATGAGATGATTCACAGTTTTCATATTAAAAGAGCTAAAATGACTATCTGGGGGTCTGTGCATATTTGGAATCCAAGTATCTTTCCAAATTTGCACAGAAGTACCGTCACCTATCTCCCATATGTAGTGTCTTTTAATTATATTCAAACCTGTGCATATGCCTTTCCAAATCCAAGACCCATGTCTGTTCACAATATCAGTTAAAGGATTAACAGCATGAAAATATTTTTCCTTCATAATAACATCCCATGGTTCATTTGGATTGGTAATCAATCATACAGTAATCTACTAAAGATAAATAAACTAAACCCATCCATTTTCATGTTCATCATTTCTAGAAAACATAAAAATTCAGCGTGAATCATTCATCACATAAATGTCAACCTATCTATCAGCGTAAAAAGCATGCATCTAGTGCAGTACTTAAAAAATACGTAAACTAAAAGTTCACACATCAAAAAACCTGTTTAAAAAAGCAAAGAACTTGTTAGATGAGTATTTATCCAAAAATCATCAGTTTTTCTTCAACTTTTTTGATGGTGGTGTCTCTGCATGCAATGGATCAGGTTGTGACATTCTCGACGTGCCAAACCTTGTCTTCTTCCGGTGCAGCTGAAAGTTACAATGCCTTCTGCACAGTTGGTACATATAACCTTCTCTGCGCCTTTTTAGTCTTCTGAGAAATCTTTTTTGAGGCTGCAAGACTCCCCGAATGTGGATTGACTGCTAGGTGATCCTCATTCAGTTTTTCACTGTCCAATTTCTTCTCAGAATCTAAAACTGGTTCTGGTTGCTGATGAGGTTTTCCATGCTGTGGAGTTTCCTGCAGCAAGAGATTAAATGTATTATATATATATATATATTCTAACTCCAAGGCGAATTCGTCTGTCATGTGAATTCTCAACAAGAGACAGACAAAAGTCATTTTTCCAACAATGTAATAAAGAAAACTTCACTGAAGGCCGCGGCATTTTTCACAACTGACTCCCATAATAAAATCCTTAACCAAATATCAATTTTCAAATTTACACTGGCATTCATGTTCCATTTAGGTGTTAATATATTTTTATCTCGTACTTATTCTTTAATCAAACTGAATACACGATTTATGTAAAACTATTTATATACTTGATTAACAAAGCAAAAGAGATAAGAAACTAACCTTGTCATCAGAGATGGAACAGTTATCTTTCGGACATGACACAAAACCATCTTTATCTTCCCCTAATAACTTAAACTCACCACTTGGTTCGGTTAACACGAACGATGGAACTATAACCTCCTGAATATTGACAGCATAACAGTTACTAGGAAGATCTTGTCCATGTATTTTCTGGTTAGGCACCATAGGTAAAATACTGCCTCTAGCAACAATGTTTCCCCTAGATCCATTCCAAAATTCGTATTTTGCTTTCTGCGGAGATACAGCATATGAACATCATATAAAAAGAAGATGCTAGAATTAGCAATATAGATTTACGAAGAAAAAAAAACATACTCCATTAGATGTCTTATCCATATGTTCTTCCGTAGATGTGCACGACTTCTCTAGAGATATTGAAGGATTTGGTTGGGAATTACTGGTAGAGTTCTGCATAAGATTAGGAGACTGCTTCTTAGATCCATCAGAAGGGTTGCTACGTGAAGGAGACTTCCGCATAGAAGTAGTTGGTTGTGAATTACTGGTAGGGTTCTGCATAAGATTAAAAGAGTTATTAGTTACTTTTGAAAGTTACACATGTTTCTATTTTTCTAGGTTCTCTAATTTACACTTGGATCGGTGATTCATATAATTGATAGACTGGTTTATGTATATTCGACTTACAAATCAAACAAGCCAAGAAACTAACCTTCTTAGCAGGATCGGTAAACTGAACACCATACTTTGGCCAAGGAATCGCTTTTCCAAATGTTTGCCCTAATGTTTCCATACCAGCAAATCGTACGGGTAGACAGAAATTCGGTTTTATTACTTCATCAATCAGGATTTTGTGGCAATCAACCTCCAACCCATCCTTTCCATGTAATTGTTGTTTTCCTGTTAACAGAAAAGCTCTACCTCTAGCAAGGACGTTTGCCTTAGACAACTCGTCAAAAAGGTTGCACATTCTACCCTGCGGAAATATATGGCATATGAACATCTTCAAGCGAAAACTTCAAAACAAATTGAGATTTAAAATGCATGTAAAATAAAAGAGATACCGGAGAAACTGCTTTAGTTGTCGTGATCTCAGATTGGCTCCGACTAGGTGGATCTTTTGATGTCACATCCAGAGTATGTTTCCCCGAATTTTGTTGACTTACCTGCAGCAGTAGAGTAATATTTCATATTCGGGTGACAAATATGCCAAATTCCACCGTGAATGCGAAGACACAGATGAATAGGTAACAAATATACAAGGTTCTCCAAAATACACCCTAGCATCCGTGATTCATATAGTAGTTGATAGCATATTTCAGACTCATATGGTCTTAAGATCATGTAACTGGTTTAAAACACATACCTTTGGAACTTTTTCAGATATTGCGATACGAGATTGGATTCCGTTGAGTAGATCCGGTGATTTCACAGCCTCATAATGTTTTGGTTGACTTACCTGCATCAGAAAATTGAAATGAAAGTTGTACCTTGTTTTTGCAGTGAAACCATTTAAGCAAAATGCACAACCAACTCACAATCAAATAGCTAACCACATATCTCGTTCTATAAGGTTCTCTAAAATATACACTAACGTCCGTGATTCATATAGCTGATAACATATTCGTCTCTTATATCAAACAAGATATATATATAAAACTGATTTGTATAAAAACATAACCAATGAGTTAATAAAGCAAACAAGCATAGCAACCAACCTTTTGATCCAAGATGGTTTGATTTGATGGCCAACAAATTTCAGCATCACCAACATCTTTTAAAGTTTTTATCCCAGAAGATGTGCCAAAGGGTAATTTGATGGTTTCATTTAGTACTTCACTAACCATGACGCTATAACATGTAACCTCACCCGTCATTCCTGACTTCATTTTATAAGATACCTTCTTTGAAGAGTAAGCTCTACCAATAGCAACAATGTTGTCCTTTTCTCCAAACCAAAGTTTGCATCATGTTCCCTGCAGAAACGCAAGGCGCATGAGAGATAATAAATGGAAGATTCAAAATTTAAACGCGTTGGAAAACCATACATCAATGATAACTTTTCAGATGGCACATTCTGAGATTCCCCAGTGGATGAAGGAGACGAAGACTTTTTTTTTTGATACTAAAGACGGCTGGGATTCAGTAGAAACGGTCGGCGTTTTAGTACAAGGAGAGACCCGCTTCGCGGACCCTTTGGTGCTTTCAAATGACTTCTGCGGACCAGATTTCCCATGTTGTTTTTGAAGTTTCTTAACTGATTCTGGACCTATTTTATTCTTAGATCGATTGGAGGCGTTGATAGGTCCTGCATCCTGTGACTGTAGTTGAACACATTGTTTGAAAAAATCAGATACTGACTGCCAATTTTTTCAAAAAATTACACAATCTAATCAAAACTCGGTTCACTTACCTCTCCTCCAGACTTGCTGATACTGTTGCCCACAATTTTCGCAATGTCGACTCCTTGAGATAACAAGTTATCTGTCAATCTCTGATACACATTTTTAGTAGACTCTAATTCTTTCTCCTTATCTTTCAACTTTTCACGCAGTTCATCGTTCTCTTTCGAGTGTCTTGGTTTTCTTCCATTTGGAAAGTAAAGGGTTGCCGTCACTCCAAAGCCAGCCCCCTTGACACGTCCACCCTTATCCGGGCCGATCGCAACTGTTAGGGCATCCTCGTTATGACCAACCGTTAGAGTTCCCTCTCGAATCATTTTCCGCTTCTCTTCCTTTTCAAATAATGTGTTAAATTATGATTTAAACCTTGCGTAATTACTGTGCACTTACTTTGGTTAAAAACATGAGGACTGTAAAGTTTCTGTTTTCTCACAACTTCAGATGTATTCTTCCTGACAAACTCGTCTGAAACAATTCCGTCTTTGTCTTCGCGTGCTCTTTCCCACATGAAGCACCGGTCTTCAAGATCTTCTTCGGCAACATTTCCGCTTTGGACCTAGTAGTTACCAGAAACAAGTAAGGATTTACATCCGCACATATATTAACTGTGTAAAACAGAAAACCTATTCCAAAGCGTCTAATGTGACAAAATTACAGATTGGTGTAAGAGGACACATCCCTATACCATTTTAAGTTTCTGCATATATGAGACATGCAACACGACATACAAAACAGAAGTATCTGATATGGCCAGTTTTACTGTGCAGTGTATAATAAATAAGACAACAGACTTACTAATTTTAGTTTTAATCCCGAGTATCCTCCTCGTCTCGTCCGATGTGGGAACTTGGATTGTGATATTGCCTTTTTTCCCCTCTCCGAATTTTTCTTGCGGAGGAAATAAAAATAATTTCATTAGTATGCTGGGATAGACAATAAGAACGAAACACAAAATCAGAAAAAGCAATGTGTATTCCATACCTTAAATATAGCCGATTTTAGTACATGATTAAGGTAATTGTCCCAGTTCTCTTGGTCCATTACCGTTTCGTACTTTTTGGGGAAAGTTCTTAGTTTGTGCGGCATTTCCAGGAAGGGTTTTACATGATTGATGTACAATTTCCTTCTGAAGTCCCGCAGCTGAACAGGTAAACGCTTCATGACCATTTGCTTCAGCTCATGGGGCACCTCATAATGAAGCTGCAATAACATCTAATGTATGTTAATCACAGACTCACAGTTAGACAACAAAAACGACGAATTGGTAACCGCATATGCATACCAGAATTTTCTCCCACATATTTTCTTTTGTTGTTGAAGGGACTTCCTTCCAACATAAATGTTTTATGCCAACCATATCATGGACCAAATAGCCTAGGTAACTACTGAATTTAATTCTATGGTTACCAATAGGCCGGAACATTTTGTCAAATTCAATATCCCTTCTTTTGGCATCTTTTATCGAGAAGTCTCTATGCAACTTCAACATTCTTGTCATTCCCATCTCTTTTATGATCACTTCTGTAGAGTCTTCTTGTTGTGCCTGCTTTTCAGAATCTTCTGACTCTGGAAATAACCGAGGCAACATATGAAACCATGTGATGTTTAAGTAGAAACAAGTAAGTACAAGGTTTCGCACATTACCTGTTAAGTCTTCAAATCTAGCAGTGTGGAGCATATCTCCACCATCATCGTCATCTGATTATACAATGTCATCATGACTCTCATCTAAATCCACCGTTTCTTCATCAGAATCCCCCTCAACATTTGATTCCCTCCATTGATCGTAATCATCATCTTCTGCCATGATAAAAGTTGTGTAGGTACGTGCATCTCAGTTAGGAATTTGAGTTTATTTTGGAAAATATTAGAAAAACCTAACAGGATATGCAACATGTGTTACACCTATTTTCTATTATATGAAAAGAAAACAAACATGAACTCAGTGATGCATGTAACTTGAGGCTAAAACATCACTGCAACACACAAAATCTCCTCATGATTATTATGTTATCCACAAAGCGAAAGGTACCGGTTAAACGGTCTTATATAACTTTTTGTTACAAAATCCAAGAGCACTAAAGCACCAGATAATGATTATCCTTTTTTTAGCTTGAAGATATAGTCAAATTGGCCAACCAACAACATGGTATTATTAAAAGTGGTAACTTAAAATACAGACGTTACAGGCTCGCCAAGTAACAGAGACTCAAATGATTAAATCTTGAGAAGCCTTGTATATAAATATGATTGACACAACATCGTCGATCAAAGTAGAGTTATTAACTCTCAATCAAAATCCAACCCAAACAATAACAAAAACCCTAGAAAAAAATTAGCATCGTTAAGTTTTATATTTTTTTTTATTTTGTAAAACCTAACTAACTAGTAAAGCCTAACTAAGTAACATGAAAGAAAGATCCTTACCTAAATCTTATAATAGTTCATACATGTAACTTAAGCCTAAAATATTATTGTTGTAACAAAATGAAATCACATCTCATCGTACAACCCGTGATTGTCATTAACTTGTTCTTTGATACAGCCGAATAAAAACCCTAATCATGCTTTAACAAGTAAACCTATAAGATCTAACATCTGATTCCATGAGATCAAACAAAAAATCTAACATAAATTTAATATTCATTCGATAATGGGTTGTAGAAATATTACCAGCAACAAAGATAGAGTTTAAATAGGTAGATTCCTTGTAAAGATTAGAGATAGTAATAGAATAAAAACTCTACTCATGTTTTAACTAGTTAACCTATAAGAAGTGATAGAATAAAAACCATAATCATGCTTTAACTAGTAAACCTACAAGATATAACATCTGATTCCATGAGATCGAACAAAAAATCTAACATCAATTTAATATTCATTCGATAATGGGTTGTAGAAATAATACCAACAACAAAGATCGAGTCTGAAGAGGTAGGTTCCTTGTAAATATTAGAGACAATAGTAGTATAATTATGATTTCATAGAGAGAATGAATCGAGTAATAAAAACTGAAAAAGTAGATCGAACTCATCTTTCTTTTTCTTTTTGGAATTTAACCAAACCATCAGGCGGGAATTGATTTTCCTTTTGAAATCATCCCGCCCAGTAAAATCCATTTTCATCACCCACCAAACAAAAGATTTTTGGTGTTTTTCTTTTTTTATTTCCAAATTTTTGATGTGTAACCAATATGGTTAGTTTCCTTATTTTATGAGAGAATATATCGTAGACAGTTATGATAAAATTGTTTCCCAAAATTTTCGAAATTTTGTTTCCTATCTATAACCAACTCGAGAAGAGGCTATAGAAAAAAGTACTTTCCTATTTCGAATAATATTTACCTTAATAATTTTAAGATGGGCCTGTATTATTCTTGGTTTAGGTAGGAAACGTATGAATTATTAGTAGCACCTATGTAGGAAACGTATTATTCTAATCATACAGTAAGCTAATAAAGATAAATAAACTAAACCCATCCATTTTCATGTTCATCATTTCCAGAAAACATAAAGTTCAACGTGAATCATTCATCACATAAATGTCAACCTATCTATCAGCGTAAAAAGCCTCCATCTAGTGCAATACTTAAAAAATAAATAAAACCACCACTGAAAACAAAATGGTCATCAAAAACCCTGTTTAAAAAGCAAAGAACTTGTTAGATGAGTCTGGTTCTTTGTCAGATTAGTCTGGTTCCTCATTCTCATCCAATTCCACGCAAAGATCATTATCATTAACATCGTCGTATAGCAGTACTTTACTTTCAATAGCACTTTACTTGTTCAAACTCGTATTTTTGTTAAAAGTATTGGCAAGGAGATAATAAGATCAGACCTAAAGTGATAAATTGATTCTTATTGTTTACAGGGGGGGAAAACTGTATTTTTCTACATTTCCTCCGTTCTTTCAGCTAATTATATTTATATTTCCAAAAGAATGCACACCTCATAAATAAATAAATTTGCAAGAGTATATTGCATTCTGTAAACTCTATGAACTTGTAAATAATTATCTGATTTATTTCATGATTCCAATACCTAAATAATAAAAGAATTCATAAACATCACCTTCTTCTAAATGACAAAATTAGCAAACGAAACAAGAAACGAAAATAACTTTCAAAGCGTCCACAAAATGAAATCGATAAATCAAACCATATCATCAAAAAAAATAATCAAATGAACCATCCCCCATCTTCAAACAATTCTTCTTGCAATGCTGAGGTGAACCTGATCACTCCAACCAGCAGGCTTGGGCGCCTTGTCATCCTCAGATTTGTCATTTTCTGCTTCATCAGGCTCCACATGCTTGTTAAGATCATGCTTGTTAACTTTTGGATTATCTGCCATATCCGGAACATCGAGACGATCTTCATCAATAATTTCAATAATAGAAGCAGGAGCATCATCATTTACAGTAGGAACATCAGCATAAGCAGGAACATCAGCATCCTCAACGCTACTGATTACAGCGTCCAGAGGAACACCAGGAATAACATCAGCATAGATAGGAACATCATCATTCTCAACACTACTGACAACAGAACTAATTACAGCGTCGAGAGGAACACCAGGAACAGTAGTTATTCCGTCCACAGTAATGATAATCCTCAATTTACGAGGACCAGCCATCAGTCGAGGACATTTTTGGATCCTCTCTTCAGTTTCATCTCTACAGTCCCTCTTAGCAGAACTCATTTTTTCCTCTTAATACTCTATGTTAATTTTTTCTATGCTTGGTGTAATTTATATATATTTCTAAGGAAAACCCTGATTTCTTAGGTTTTCCATCATTATCTTAAATCACCTATTCTTTGGTATTTACATCGAATATTCTATCAATATAAGGAGATATGGAATGAATATTTTCATGTTTATCTAATTTCCTTTTTAATCTAATATACATAACGAACATAACAAACTAAAATAAATTATGATCTCATGAGATATATGGAATGAATATTTTCATATTTATCTAATTTCCTTTTTAATTTAATTACCTAGGTCGGTTGGGGTGGCCCGGCCGGCTGGACCATAGGTGTAACGCAAAAAAAGGAAAAAACCAAATGTTGGCTAGTTAACCAATGACCCAACATTTAGCGGCAACACTTTCATGTTGATGCACGAAATTGAACATTTCAACATAGAAAAAATCCAAACACCAAAACAAAAACAAAAAAATACAAGGAAAAAAAAAGCAACATAAATAACCCAAGGAATAAATTGTACATTTCAGCATAGAAAAAAATCCAAATACCAAAAAAAGACAAACAAAACTGCAAGAAAAAAAAGCTACATATATAAGCCTAGGAATGTGTTAGTGGCATGGACATCATGAGTACACGTTTCCGATTGTCCACCAAAATTCTTCAACGAGACAACGCTCCTCATGTGAGGAATAATTGCAACCCTTGTTTCCCACGGTAGTGCCCCCCAAATTTCTGTCCAAGTTCTGGTGAGTGTATTGTAACGCAATAAACACCTATTCTGCCAAAATAAGAGTTCCTTGTTATTTATAAAGGCTATCGGGTTATGAGTCGGCCATTCATCCTCTTTAAAGAAAATGCTTATCTCATAATTCCAATTCCATTCCCCGCCAGGTTCCCATGTATGAATATTTTCTTTGGAAATGGGAGCCCAAAAATCTATCTGGGGCCGATCAATTCCGTCATGGATGTAGTAAAATAAAATGCGAACTACGAACATGACCATCCCAAGTGATGGGTAAGTATTTATCCAAAATTCCTTCCCAGGAATATGATGTGGGGGTGGCAAATGTTGATGGAACGTCTCGGTGTCCAAATTGAAAGATATTATGCCAATATCTTGCTGACAACAATCTATCCAAAAAATACAACCGTATGCGTACACACCTGAACTCCGAAAAGTATAAGGAATCTCCCATGCTATGTTCCTCCATCCCCTCTTGTCTCCTAAAGTGTGTATTTGGACTTTACCATCCATGTGAATTCGAACTACCTTGTACTCATTGGTAAGTTGACAATATCTGAAACCCCCAATTACGTTGTATCGTGGATACCACGAAAGTACTTGATCTGTTGCAATTGGGATGCATAATTGTGGCAGATGGAGGTGGTCACCAGTTTCTGGATTCATAATACATACAGGGTCTTGTATGCCGTGGTGTGAAACATAAAAACAAACCAGAACATTGCAAGATCCAACTATTGGGTGCAACATAGTCCAATCATCATGGGTTCCATCATTCGGGGCATCATGATTGTTGGCTGTTACGATCGGGCTGAAATCTTCCTCTCTATAAAAGAGTCGGGTAACTTTATCTTTCCCCATTCTTGGTGTGACACCAAAAAGGAATCCAATTCTTTTGTCCCCAAGGATAGTATTCCATTCTTTGCATACACATTTGCTTGCTAAAACGATTTCTGTAGTTTGGAGGCGCTGAAGTATCTCGGTAGTTAATTCCGGCAACATATCCATCACTATTATACTGATGAAAGATTATCAAAAAAAAAAAAAAAATTACAAGCTTTTAGGATTTGCTTATTGTGAATGCTACAAGCAAATACGAGTATAAAGCTTATATATATATATAGACATCCAATATACCTGTTGGCGAATGGTCGTGTCAGTCTAGGACGTTTTTGGATCCTCTCGTCAATTTCATATCAACAATCCCTCTTAATACTCTATGTTAGTTTTTTTCTATGCTTGGTGTAATTTGAAAACTCTAATTTTTTAGGTTTTCCATCATTATCTTAAATTACGATTCTTTGGTATTTACACCGAATATTTCAATTTCCATATTACTAAAAAATGAGATATTGTAGCAGTATAATGAGATAAGGAATGAATATTTTCATGTTTATCTAATTTCCTTTTTAATCTAATATATACATTCCGAACATAACAAACTAAAATAAATCATGATCTCTTAGGAAATACCCAAATAATTTTTCTACTTTTCGACTAATTACCTAGGTGGGTTGGGGTGGCCCGGACGGCTGGACCATATGTGTAACGCAGAAAAAGGAAAAAAAAAAACAAAGGTTGTCTAGTTAAACAATGACCCAAACTAAATTGTACATTTCAACATAGAAAATAATCCAAACACCAAA
>NC_039367.1:125718806-125732984 GCF_003573695.1 Papaver somniferum
CCAAAAAAAAAAAAAACACAACTACAAGAGAAAAAAAAAAGCTACATACCCAAGGAATAAATTGTACATAGGAAAAAAATCCAAATACAAATACAAAAAAACAAAAAACAACACAACTACAAGAAAAAAAAAGCTACATAGATAACCTAAGGAATGTATTAGTGGCATGGACATCATGAGTACATGTTTCCGATTGTCTACCAAAATTCTTTAACGAGACATCGCTCCTCATATGAGGAATAATTGCAACCTTGCTTGTTTCCCACAGTTGTGTCCCCCAAATTTCCGTCCAAGTTCTGGTGAGTACATTGTAACGCAATAAACGCCTATTCTGCCACAATAGGAGGTCCTTGTTTTTTCCAAAAGCTATCGGGTAATAGGCCGGCCACCCTTCATCCTCATCTTTTTCCAAGAAAATGCTTATCTTATGATTCCAATTCCATTCCCCGCCAGGTGCCCATGTATGAATATTTTTTTTGGAAATGGGTGCCCAGAAATCTATCCGGGGATGATTAATCCCCTCATCACAGCAGGCCGCATGGATGTAGTAAAATAAAAGGTGAACTCCGAACATAACCATCCCAACTGATGGGAATTCACTCCTAGGAATATGATGCGGGGGTCGCGAATGTTGATGAAATGTATCAGTGTCCAAATTGAAAGAAACTACGCCACTATCCCACTGACAACAATCCTTCCAAAAAATACAACCATGTGCGTACACACCTGAACTCCAAAAAATATAAGGAATCTCCCATGCTATGTTCCTCCATCCTTTCTTGTCTCCTAGAGTGTGTATTTGAACTTTACCATCCATGTGATTTGAACTACCTTGTACTCATCGGTACGTTGACAGTATCTGAAACCCCCAATTACATGATACCAAGAAAGTACTTGATCTCGTGCAATAATTAGGATGCATAGTTGTGGCAAATGTAGGTGCTCACCAGTTTCTGGATTCATAACATATACAGGATCTTGTATGCCGTGGTGTGAAACATAAAAACAGACCAGACCATTGCAAGATCCAACTATTAGGTGCAACTTAGTCAACTCTACATGGGTTCCATCATTCGGGGCGTCGTGATTGTTGGCTGTTACGATCGGGCTGAAATATTCCTCTCTATAAAAGAGTTGAGTAACTTCTTTCCCTATTATTGGTGTGACACCAAAAAGGAGTCCAATTCTTTTTTCCCCGAGGATAGTATTCCACTCTTTGGAAACATATTTGATTGTTAAAATGCTTTCTGCAGTTTGGAGGTGCTGTAGTATCTCGGTAGTTAATTCCGGCAACATATGCATCACTATTATACTGATGAAAGATTATAAATTTTTTTTTAAAGCATTTACGATTTTCTTAATATTGTAGAATGATACAAGCAGATACGAGTAATGCTTATATAGACATCCAATACACCTGTTGGCGAATGATTGCGTCCTTGATGAGCAGGCATTATCTGAAAGGTCGTGTCTTTAATGAGCAGACAAGTAACGCATATTTGCATGTTTATCTTTGAAAGGTCGTGTCCTTAATGAGCAGGAAAGTAAAGCATATTTGCCCATTTTATCTTATAAGCGGTTATAGCTTAAACCTATAACTGAATTTTTATTTAAAAGGAAACAAAATCTAAAGGATAACCATTACGTCATGAAGTAGGTATGAAAAGACACCAATTCACTAATGCTGACCTCTTGTAATTAGTATACCCGTCACGACAACATCTTAATATTGTCAACGACATTGGTTGATAATATAAAACAGGAACTATCCATAAAATACAAAACGTGAATTTATCACTACAAATATGGGCTAATGGTACCATAATTTATGTATCTCTCTTTTTGCCCATTTATGTTCTGGTTTTGTGTTTTGGTGTCAAACACCAGTTTCAAATCAATAATTCGCCTACAAAAAGAATCCCTATTAGTCACAAAATCTTTTTCATTCGTGTGCATTTTCAAGAATATCATCATTGATTTGTCTATCAATCACTTATACCATTTGCATCTCAAATTCTCACTTCTTTTTACATTTTTCTTTTCCCCTCTCGGATTTTATTATAATTGTTGAAGAATAAACCAAGATACTATGAAGAATAAACCAATATGGTTGAGTCAACTGGTACAGTTGACATGAAGTGAATGGATCAACAACTCTTGTTGACATGGTACGGTTTATAGAAGTCTATTTGGTTTGCAAGTATTACTAGTTTTAAGAGTTTATTTACGTGAGAATTGTCTAGAAGTTTCTTTGTTAGAGTTTGATTATGTTTGGAAAGTTATTTTTCTTGAGAGTCAAGTTTGTTACTCATATAAATAGGTTGTTGAGCCATGAGTCGAAATACATCAATCCATGAGTCGAAATACATCAATCAAGAGAAGTTTGTTTGAGTTTAGTTATGTGTTCCTTTCATCAAGTCTTTGATATCAGATTTTCTACAATAATGAACACATAAAAGTCTCCCTATAGATTCGCAAAATTTATAACCATAAATACAACTGGAATACAGAAATGCCTCCCTATATACCAAATTGACCACCATAAAAGAAAATCCCCCTCTAAATTAGTCGGGAATATGTTTAAAAGCATTAACTCCATTAAATAAAATACCAACCATTATTACCCAAAATAAGACCAACTCTGATTCTTCAGATTTCAAAAACAACTTTTAGTCCAAACAAGATACGTAAAAAAAAAATCAAAGATGAGAAATAGTACTTTTAAAAATATATAGTATATATATATTGAACACCAAACTAAATTACTCTAACCAAAACAAAAACAAAAACAAAAACACTACACTCGGAATATGTTTGTGGCATGGTCATCGTCAGTACATGTTTCCGATTGTCCTCCAAAATTCCTCAACGAGACGGCGCTTCTCATGTGAGGAATAACTCTAACCTTTGCCCACCTTATCTCCGCAATTTCTGTCAAAGTTCTGGTGAGTTCATTATAACGCGCTAAACAGCGGTTGTTTTGCAATAGGACGTCGTTGTTCTTTCCCAAGGCTATAAGCTTATAAGGCGGCCACCATAGATTCGAAGGCTCTTCCAAGACAATGCTCGTCTTAAGTTCCCAATTCCATTCTACACCGGGTGCCCGTGCATGAATATCATTATCCGAAATGGGTGCCCAAAAATCAATCCGGAGATCATAAATATCGTGAATGTTGTAAAATAAAAGGAGAACTCCAGACAAGACCATTCCAAGTTTTGGAGTACTGAAACCACCATTCTCATAAATATGATGTGGGGGTGGCGAATGTGACTAGAATGTCTCATTGTCCAAATTGAAAGATACTATCTGAATATTGTCATAAAAATAATGATTTATCCAAAAAATACAACCATGTGCGTACACACCTGAATCCCAAAAAGTAAAAGGAAAATATCCGATGTTCCCCCATCCCTTGTTGTCGCCTAGAGTGTGTACGTCCACTTTACCGTCCACTTGAATTCGAACTACTTTGTATTCACCGGCATGTTGACAATAGCCGAACCCCCCTACGACGAATCGTGGATCCCAACTAATTTGTGGCGTTGGTGTTGGATCGCATATTTGTGGCAGATGGAGGTGCTCACCCGTTGTTGGATTCATAATATAGATAGGATCGTGTATGCCGTGGTGTGAAACATAAAAACATACCAGACCATTACAAGATCCAATGATTGGGTGTGACATGTTTTCATCACAGGATCGGATAATATTCCAGGTACCATTATTTCCAAATAACATCTGATAGAAATCTCCCATCATGGTGTAGTAATCTTCCTCCTCAATTTGTTCTCTGTAGAAGAGTTGCGTAACTTTTTCTTCTGTCACTTTTTGAGTGAAACCGAAAAGGAGTCCAATTCTTTTGTCTGCAAGGGCAGAATTCCACTCTTTGCATACACATTTGCTTGCCAAAATACCTTCTGTACTTGGGAGGAGGAGGGCAGAAATATTTTTTTTTAATGTAGAACTATTTAGGATTTCGTTTTTGTTGAATGCTTATATAGACATCCAATGGATGCAATATGTGTCCCCACACAACACACCTGTTGGAATTTTCACGTCTTTTGGTGTTTCAAAATCTATTTGGTTAATGTGAAGCGTAATACGAAGGGGTGCGAACCGTTACACCGTTTGGCCAATGGTCGCATCCTTAATCAGCGTGGCTTATTTAAAAATCCATGATCCAAACAAGAAACAGATATTTTCACGTGTTTGTGTGAGATTTATTCCAATTTATCAACATTCTATTTATGTGTCCATTGCAAATTTAAAAATTAGGGTTATGACCATAGTATATTAATCTTTCGAAGACAAGAAATTATGGTTATGACCATAGTATATTAATCTTTTGAAGAAAAAAAATGATCCCAATATATATTGCTATTGCCAATCATATATAGCTTAATTTATGGTGTTGACCAATATACGAAAGCCAAAAGAGAATTTGTGCATGGTTATATCGCTTGGCTGGACGGAATTGTTGCGCATGGCTTTGAGTAGGTGTGAATTACCGAGGGAATTACACCAAAAATAGAAATTTGTTCAGAGAAGATTAGGCATGGCAAATCATGGAGAGAGATACTTCAGATACCTACAGATTTGGCAAGAGTTTAGCCAAGGCATGCACATTAGCGAAGAGTACATGATTATGATCTACTGTAAGATAAAGCATATATGTACTCAATCAACATGGTTGTGTTTACACAATTTTTTCGTGCTATTTTTCCGTATTTAGATAAATCATACTATATACTAAAATCAATGTGGTGTTGTACGTGTATATGAGAATATATTTATCAATATGGAAACTGTTATATTTTGTTTATTTGAGAGTGATATGCGGAATACAACTAAATTAGGTAATTGGAGATAATGCTCCTAACCTAGAAAAAATTAGGGTTTTTTCAATATATATATATTATATATATATACCACACCAGCATAAAAGATAGATTGATATATTAGAGGAAGAAAATGAGTTCCAATAAGAGGATTAAAACAACTCCAAGGATAGTAATGGTTGTACCTACAAATCTAAGGATCACCATAACTATTGATGGCGTGTGTAAGGTTCCTAGCATGCCCCTGTTAGCTGAAGTTCAAGCTCACGTTGACAATCTTACTCTTCCTGCTTCTGCTTCTGCTTCTGTTGAAATGGATGGTGTCCATGCTCCCATTCCTTCGAATGAGCCTGTTGGTGAAACTGTGTCTGGCACACCAGAAATACCCAGGGAGACACCTCTAGAGCAAAAGGTACTTGAAGTTCCATCACAGCCTGCTAATGCTGCAACACGGGTACCAGATGCAGATGCGATGATTTTAGTTGAGCAGATAATTAAAGAAACTTTTGAAAAATGTGGTTTTTGTTTTTAGAAATTGTTTATTTTCATTAATTATTTTTTTTAAATATTGAGGATGTTGGTATTATTTTGCTTGGTTTAGTTTTATAAAAATATTGGTTCTTTAAATTCTTTGCTTGATATTTGTTTGCTAATCAGTCATTTGTAATTAACTCGTTGAGTAAACACAATTCGGTGGTCAGAATACATTCTAGATTAGAACTAGATGTGTATATGCCTCCACCAGCATCAAGTAGTTTTGTGGGTCAGTGGAATCATGTAGGTTTCACCGGACTCAATCTTGAGTCAAGTTATTACGGCTTTGACAGATGATCTACTGCTTGTTATACCTTTTGTTAATAAACTTAGACTCAGTTATAGTGTTTGGGTGTAGGATATTGTTACCATTAGTGAATCAAGATTGTAGTATGTTTTGAGAAGCAGATTCTGCACTTTAGATGAAAAGCGTCTAGAATTAGGATTAGTACCTTACCTTGTACCAGGATTCTAGTTCTGGATAGAATTCAGATAATGCTTTAGTAAATTCATAGATCATATAATATATTTCAACATACCACAGTTTAACATACCATTGTTCCTTCCATTAGAAATCACAAAGACATCTCCAGCATACCAAATGTAACCCACTATATTCAAATCAACACAAAAAGAAACTATAATTGTAATTCCATTAACCAGATTTACAAATACTAGTCAATCCCACCATATTTACAAAAAGACCCTAATTCCTAAGTAGTTCCATTAAAATCAAACCCATTCACAAGATTCACATCAAAACATGACCCCAAAACCTAGTCTGTAATTCCCTCAAACTTCTGATAGATTAAGTATTCATACCAGGAAAAACTAGACTGTTACCCCCCTGCAAACACACACCTTAATTACAAACAAACTAAAATTGTTACCCCCTGCAAAACATCTTAAAACCATTAAACCTTAAAACTTTTAACACCTTAAAACTGTTAGTAGTTACCATCTGCATAACAATATCAAAAAAAGCCCACATGTTCCAAAAAAAAAAGAAAAATATCCGAATAGCAACATAACCACAAGAAAACATCTGTCAGCAGAATCAAAAATATGAGGAAAATCAGCAATGAGCAAAATGATCAGCAAACACCTACAAGATTTCTTTGAATTTTCACGAAGAAGCTCTTAGTTCGATTTCAAAAAATCGAAGCTTTCCCATCGAAATCTTGTTGATGTTCCAGGGATGATTATTCAGAATCATCACCGTTGTTCTCATTGCTCTGATAACTGCTATCGTCGTTGTTGTCGATGCCCATCTCATGATCGCTGTAATCATTGCTATACTGACTGCCTGTTTCAGTTTCACTTCCATAACCTTCATCACCTGCATCTTCACTTCCTTCATCATCTTCATTCTCTTCCTCCAAATCTCCAACCTCAACTGGTTCACCATTCTCATCAACACCATCAATTGTTTCTCCATCAGAATCAACATTCAATCTCTCATTCATGGTTCTTGCAAAAAGCCTAGGGATTGCTTTTTCTGCTAAGAACCTTTCATACCATGCATCCTTAATCTTCTTTTCTCTCTTCCTCATTTGTTTCTCTGTCTCAGAATTTCTCTCATGATCATCACTTCTCTCAAAATATTCTCTTTCTCTTCAGAATCACTTGAGGTTGCACTGCGGGTCTTTCTCCAAACAAATCTGCTCTTTATCCCCTCATCTCTCTCCTCTCTTTCTCTGGCTTTCCTCACATCTCTTGCAATTCTCTTCCTCTTCCATTGTTCATACAGTGGAGCATTTTCCTGACGAACTCTTTCGAACTCAATCAGACGATTTCTCTCGTCAATCTCTTGCTGCACAAAATCCATCAAATTCTCCAACTCTCTAGTAGAGAGAGTCTTGGCAACTTTCTTGGCGAACTTAAAAGGTACAGAAGGTTGATTATCTCCGTTATCATTGTTTCCTCCTAGATCACCCATTATCTCTAATCTATGTTTTCTTTTCTTAATTTCCTTGCCTAATTTAGGATGATTTTGTGTGTTTTGGAAATTCTCTGTTTAATTTACTTTTGTAGACAAGATGACATTAATAGTCATTTAAGGCATTCGGTGGAACGTCTAGTCCCTTAGCAATTCACGCCTATTCAAAGGCATGCGCAACAAGTCCTAAACCCATCATAATAAATCCTGCACACCAACATTGCTAATGGGAGTGTACCAAATTAGTGGGTGGTGAGTTCAAAAATCATAAGAGAAAACTGGTTTTTCCTTGGGGCTGGTACGCCCCCCACTAATTTGGTACACCCCCATTAGCCTAATTGCAGACTCTTCCGATGGTCAATATCTAATAAATCTGCCATTAAGGGGTTGATAGATAGTTCAACTAAGCACTAATTATCATATTTGATTTTTTGGTAGATACTGCAGTGCCAGCACCTGTTGAGGGGCATGATGTGTCGCTGGTGTACTGCATCTATAATGGCAATATTCACACCTGAAATGGCTTAACATTGATGAGATTTGTTAGGTGTACAAAAAATGGTCAAACATAGTTAGGTGTACAAAAAATGGTCAAACATAAGGTCAAATACCAAATAAAATCAGCACAATGGTCAAACATAAGGTCAAATACCAAATAAAATCAGCAAACTTGTGTATATTTGGCATAATTATTTGATTTGATAATTAGTTAACAGATGGGCCATATCTTGAACTGCAGCATGGTTTGGTTCAGGCATCATGCCATATCTCAATACCCTGGTCCCTGAGTCCTGACCATAAACAAAATAGGTCAAGCAAAATCAAATCAGCACTGTGCTACATAATACCTAAATTTTAAAGAAAAATAAAAAAGGTCTAAAGAGTTTCGAACCTCCAACCTCAAACTTAAAATAACTAAAGTGAACCACTGTGCCTCACTAACGTTTTTGAAATTTGATTTCCCTTCAAGATATTTTCTATTTTTGTTGTTGTTGTTGTTGTTACTGCGTAACATCTAAACTGGAGTACTTATTATTGTACTAGCTGATTCCTTTGTTACTAGTGCCTTGGATATATAGTAGTATCTTTTCTTTACTACTTTAGTCAACTACATTGCACTATTTTACTCCCAATTCACATATTCTTAAAAGCAAACTAATAAATTATTACGGAGTAATATAGTACTATCTAGTGCCTTGGAAGATCATAAATGCTTTTTTTTTGCAATTTTGTTTGATTAAAATCCCAATTCATATTCTTAGAAGCAATTCTAGCTAGCTCTTACAATTAAATTTGTATTAAAAGAATCGATCTGTATTTATTTTTTAAAATACTGGACGATAATATAGGATTTTATCAAGTTTATGCCTTTATTCTGGACGAAACATGAAATATCAGTGATACATAAATATGAATATCCGATAATATCGCATTATTGGTCGTATCAGACCGATCAGCCGATAATATTGGCAAGGATGTTTGGGGATCTTAGTTTGTCAGGTGTAACTAGTTTATTTGATTGGTCGGCATTATGAATTCACGAACGACTATGATTGGCTTCGTCGACAAGACTCGATATCCAAGTTTTTTTTACCAATGTCACTCTTGGACATGGCTTATTCAGCAAAACCATTTTTTATTTCGATGTCACGATCATAAAGAGTATAGTTCATCCAAAATTAAGTTTCCGAGAGTATTTCCACCAAGATAAATTGATTGATGGTAATTTTCCATTTTTTCCGATGTCACTCTTGAATGAGCTTGTAAAATCTAAGTTTCATCCAAAATCTAAGTTTCCAGAGATCACCGAGATAAATTGAATTAATTTTCTATTTTTACTGATGTCATGGACGAGCTTATAAACCAATTTATATTTCGATGTCACAATATTAGCAAGTACAATTTATCGCCCAAATCTAAGTTTACCAGGGAATATCTCCACCAAGATAAATTGATTGATGGTAATTTTCAATTTTTACCGATGCTACTCTTGGACAAGCTTATAAACCCCGAATTTTTATTTCGATGTCAAGATATCTTAGCAATTATAATTCATCCAAATCTAAGTTTCCGGAGATCACCGAGATAAATTGATTTAATTTTCTATTTTTACCGATTTCACTCATGGACGAGCTTGTAAACCAATTTATATTTCTATGTCACGATCTATGGTAATTTTCAATTTTTACCGATGTCACTCTTGGACGAGCTTCTAAACCAATTTTTATTTATTTCGATGTCACGACCTTAGCAAGAATTTTTCGTCCAAATCTAAGTTTCCGGGGAGTATTTCCACTGAGACAAATTTCTTAATGTTAATTTTCCATTTTTACCGATGTCACTCTTGGACGAGCTTGCAAACCAATTTAAATTTCTTCCAAGATAAACTCCTTGATGTTAATTTTCCATCCAATTTTTTTATTTTATATTATACTGTATTTATTTATTTTCCAAAGCTATACTTGTTCACTAGACAAGTTATCATGCTTGTACGTGGCTAAGCTAGAGGTTGAATCGTAAAGTGAAAACATGTGTCACGGTATAAAACACGAGCAAGGGAGACTAGGAGAGTACTACTACTCGGCTTTTTCTTTTCCAAGTCTCTCTCTAAACTGAACCTAGGGTTTCAGTATCAAAAACTGAAAGTTTTAGTATCAAACCAGAGAAAATGACTTCTATAGTAGTAACTTCCTTCCGATTTCTTCTTCTTGATGATGAAGACAACGAGATTCTTGGTTATTTTGGTTGCAAGGTTGTTCCTTGTTTTGGAGACGAAGAGGATGATGATTATGATGTTGTTGACGATGAAGAAGAGGAGGACGATGAAGAGGATGATGAGTATGGTTCTGAGGATGAGTATGATTCTGAGGATGATGATGATTTAGATGTGTAGATGGGGAAAAACGATTTGCTGGTTTTTAAGGAATTGAGGAGACGACCGTACGGAGGAGACTCCCCGAACCGAGTGAAATGTTGAACCTCACACAGATGCACCGCTGCAAAGGGGGTGCTTTAGATTCGAGAGATCAATCTGTGGTACTCCGGCCTAAATCAAGACAATGACCGTTCTAGAGTAAATTCGGTCACAAGAGAGGATGGGTTGATCTGTAGGAGGGAAGCTGAGAAATGTGTATAATCAATGGTAATCAAATATTGTGGGTGTGTGAATTCTGAATACGATAAGCTCTGAGTGATTGAAATTTCTCAATTGAGAGTAGTTTCTCAATTGATGAGTTGATGATCTCGCGTTGTCAGTTTGACGTGAGATTGATGATACTGATGATGTCGATGATTCAATCATGATTTAGAGACTTATTTATATTGCTGGAATTATAGACACCATGATTCCATGAAGTGTGACAGTTGGTGGAATCAAGGAGTGGGGAAGTGGAGATCGTGTTTGAAACCAGTTGCTCAACGTGTGGAGACTTGGTCGATTTTCCACCCACTACCTCGTGAATTCCTTCAACTGATTGCACGACTTGCTCACATTCCATCGTGTGTTTGAACATACGTGCCGTAGAACGCCAGACCAAAACCCTAAGTGATATCCCCCCAAGTGACACGATTGACGTCTCGTGGTTTGTTAGTCAATTGATGACTTTGTGGTTTGATGGGACGATGAGTCCATGTAGTTGCTGAGTTGAACATGATGTTCTGAAACTCATGAGTTGAATATGTCATGAGACAGAGGTATAATTCTTACGATGAAGTGAGCAAGTATTGCTCATTCGATGGATCGTTGAATATTGATTGTTGAACCAATATTCCTTGGTTTGAGCAAATATTTATCATCTGAGCAAGTGTTTCTCATGTGATGAATTGTTGAATATTTGATCGTCTGAGCATGTGTTGCTCATCTGATGAATTATTGGCAGCGTACCAAAAATATTAATTAGAATACTGGTCTTTGAACCGAGCATAATTAATAAAATTAATGACCATGAGGTCGTCGTAAAATTATTAAGGTTGAAATCTGGAATGATGATCCTTGGATTCAGAAACCCTAATTTGATCAATTGATGATCAATTCATGGTTCGCAGAAGTTTAACCATGGGACGAAGGAGGGAGCGACTACATGGGACCGTGGATCAACCATGTAGTGTCTATATGCTCACCTGAGCAAATACAAAGAACTCCTGAAGAGTTGACGATTTGTTGATAAAAGAATGATTAAATGCTGGTTTAATCATTTATTCGAAAATGTTCGTCTGAGCCTTAGGTAAGAAAATCTAATTAATTATGACGGAGTGAGGGACCGACCATGGGGTCATGAAACCGGCCATGGGTTATCACGTGACCGCCTGAAGATCACTTCATGAAAATCCAAAGTGTTTGGAAGAGCTTTGGACCTAATACGAGCAATTGTGCAAATTAGGTCAAAACTGTGAAAATTGATGGGACCGACTTCCGTGAGCCAAAGAGCCAATCTTGGCCGGTCAAGATATCGTGCTCGTGTCCCTAAGGCATCCGCGTCTCAGTCCTGAAAATTTTGATATTTTCTGACGTGCAATTGAGCATCCATTCGAGAAAATATGCCAAAATTAGGGTTTCGACGAAACTGAGGAAAACACCATGAGATGATGAAAAATAATTATAAAATAAGGAATGAGGAGGCGTGGGACCGACGTGGTTAAGGCATGGTCGAACGGTCGTGACCACGGTCCCGTGGTGCCTTTTCCTTAATTTTATAATATTTTTGATGATTTTATGAAAAATTAATGAATTTTGAGAAATTTGATGAATTTAGGGAGTTTCCATGAATTGAAGGAGTTTTCATGAGTTCAAGGAAGCAAAAAATATTAAAATAATAAAAATAAGGGCGTGTGGGACCGTGGAAGGCATGGCCGGCCCGCTTGGGCCCGGTCCCACGAGTTTCCCTAATTTTTGTGTATTTTTCATGTATTTTTGATGAATTGAGGGAATTTTTCCTAATTTGAGAGAAATACCATGAAATCAAGGAATTTGATGAGTTCAAGGAAAACTAATAATAAAATAATAAAACAAATGGGCGTGTGGGACCGGCTAGGGCATGGCCTGCTGTCCAAGGCCTGGTCTCACAAGTTTTCATAATTTATTTTATTTTATTATTATTTGATGATTTGTGCAAAAATACCATGAAATCAAGGAGTTTTTTCATGAAATTAGAATAATAATAATAATAAAATAATAAGGAACCGTGGGGTGTGGGGCCGGTTGGGACCAAGGCATGGCCGGTTGGCCAATAGTCACGCCCCACACTCCTTTCCTTAGTTTTATATTATTTTTCATGGATTTATGGAAGTACCATGAAACCGAGGAGTTTCCTCGAGACGAAGGAGATTTGATAAAATGAGAGAATTTTCATCAAATCATGGAAAATAATAAAAATGCAGTAAAAATATAAAACTGGCGTGGGATTGACCACGACACGGTCGGTCGGTCGTGTGTCCGTGCTCCCAGCACCCTGGTCAATATTTTTAGTTATTTATTATTTTCTTCTCTATTTTGTATAGGTTCATTGTTTCGTTGTATTTTTGAAATACTCGTTCTTGCGGTGACTGTTAGTGTATCGTCGTTGAATACACCTTCATCATTTGAATCGGGGCTTACTTAGAGGTAGCTCAGACGCCCGATTGTTGATTATTTATTACTAATTGTGGAATTCGATGGAGAATAATTCAAAAAACTGAGCAATAAGATGTTTATTATTAATTCATAGGATCAGCTGAGGATTCGACTACAAATTCAGATAATAAAGTGACCATTACCATTCGATGGGATCGTAGATTCGACCATAGAATCGGAGTAATTAATATTTATCTATTACCATTTATGAGACCAATTGTGGATTCGATCATGAAATCGGAGTAATGAGATAATATATTTATTGCTATTCTATGAGATCAAGATGTGGATTCGATCATAGAATCAGAACAATTGTTTATTTCCATTCCATGGGACCAGTCGTGGATTCGACCATGGAATATGAGCAATTGTAATTAGGAATAATTAACTTTGTGGCTCTATACTAGCAGAGCAAGTTGTATAGGATCATTAATTATCCCGATATGAGCTTGTCGGTAAGTCATATCCTTTATATAGTCAGGGTAAACTCGTTGTTTGTTCCTAAAGACGTTATCGCTCTATACTAGCAGAGCAAGCTGTCTAGGAGCCGTCCATATCGTGATACTATATAGAAATAATCACCGAAAGTGTTCAGTATTCATGAGATATGTCGTTGTCCAGTCGTGAGACTACATATCTACATGTACTCTGAGAGAAAGTACTCTCCGTTGAGAATTCGATGAGAGACCCGTGTCTCAATATTCACGTCTGATTGCTGGATCAGATCTTCGTATAATTATGAGTTTACAATTTTAGCCTTTGTCGAAAATCCACCATCTACAGTAAGTCCCCTGCTTACTGAGTCAAGCTGTGTTCCTCAGTCAACATTAAATGGTGATTTTCCGGCCATAAATAATAATACTAGGAATTGAACTTAGTCGTAAGTTGAGACGTTACCGGATTTAGAGAGCATGAGCAAACCACGACTTGATGAAGGCTTCAATGTCATGATTGGAGCGTCGTTTGATGAGAATAAATTGGTGTTGAACCGCTGGTTTGGACGACGAGTTCGTGGTCGGTTAGGATTCGCGAGTCGGGCCCAATAAGGAAATCCTTAGAAAATTAGGTCTTGGAAATAAAATTGATAGGAAAGGGACTAAACCTTTTTTTTTTATTTTTTTTTACCACGACCAGCTCTCCATCATCTCTGAACCTTCACGCCAACAGGAGAAAATTCCCACCGCTGCCGGACCACCACCTGCCGCCGCCGTTGCCGCCGGCCGATTTCCGGCCGAACCGACCAGGTGCGTTTTTTTTT